>NC_058086.1:121645428-121945428 GCF_014858855.1 Bufo gargarizans | reverse complement strand
AGTTAGAGCAGAAGTGGCTGGGGGTAAGGCCCCCGTTCAAACCTATATAGGTCGCAAGAAAAATGGATGTTATCCGTGTTTAGGCTGCGTCAACTGTAGCTATATGCTAAAAGTGGAGAGATTCACACACCCGGTATTGAAGACCCAATTTGAAATTAGACATTTCTTGACCTGCGATAGTTCATTTGTGATTTACCTTTTGTCTTGCCCCTGCAATCTCTTTTATGTAGGGGAAACCATTTGTGAGGTCAAGACTAGAATGAACTATCACAGGTACTCGATCCGCCAAAAGAGGAGAGACCTCCCGGTGCCGAAGCACTTTGTTGAGGCTGGACACAGGGAGAGGGACCTCAAATTTAGGGTGATTGATCATATCCCGCCACTTAAAAGGGGAGGCAATAGGGAAAAATTATTGAAACAATGTGAGATCATGTGGATACACAGATTACACACACTGAAGCCTGATGGCCTCAATGCCGAATGTAGATGAGAACTGTATGGATGTGGGATACGTGTAGTGCTCATTAACATGGGGGTTCTCGACCATTCTGTCTGGTGTGGGGGATGCATAACAGTGCTCGCTTTTTTGAGAACACAACTACTGTATATTGATACTTTATCTTCATTCATTTTAGAAGATTCTGACAAGCTTGATGAACCTTTTTCTATGTATTGGATGGAGCCACCCTATGAATTTGAATATGGACATGACAGTGAACAACGTGTGGAGACATGCGGGACGGCGATTGAATGCCTGGGATGGTTACATAGTGCACACTATGTCTAACAATGTTTTATAGCGGTCGAGAATGGAATGATGGTGTACGATATTTCACCGGCTACACACCCTGGAGTTGGTGACTATATATATACGATACCAGATTATGTGTAGGTAGATGGGAGGGGTGTGTCCCATTATAACCACACATCATGAGGGGGAGTGGTGATGGCCACGGGGGACGATATAATCACTTATGCTAATGGAAAAGTTTGATTTTCTTCCCCCATGGCCCTTTCCAAATACCCTGGGTGTGCTGCTACTTTGACTATGTGCACTTGTACACGTTCTGGCTGCGGTATGTACGTCCGCCTGTCTAAACACCTTCACATCCCACACGTTCTGGCTGCGGTATGTACGTCCGCCTGTCTAAACACATTCACATCCCCATGGTTATTGTATATTCCCCGCCTGTGATGCGACTGGTGCCGAGTCACATGGTCTGGCCTCCCTCCCCTCGCTGCGGCAGCTCCTACGGTGCGCTCCAGTGGATGACGCTGCAGTCCATTGGGGCGTCACGTGGGGGCGCGGCGCCGTCGGGGGTGTGGCCAGAGACGTCTGACTCGGCGCATGCGCACCGCCGACGAGGGGACGCTAACCGTGGTGGAGTGAGACTGTCCATATGTGGTGAGCTCCTACGTGCTTTTAATATATAATAAGGTACAGCTGTAAGGACAGCTGAGGATTTTTAACCCTAGATGCACTGAGCACTTTTTTATAATGTTCACTGAATGTAACGGACATTGATCCTTTATATATTATAGATGCACACATATATTTATGTACACTGCCATCTTCTGTGATGTTATTATGAACACATTTGTACACTCTAATATGAATATATTTTAATGTTTATTATACACTAATGTCATGTGATGATGTGGTCATAGATCATGTGACTAGATTGAAAACATGTGTAACCACTGATTGTAATCCACTTGTATTGAAGTGTTGGTATATATACCCTGTCATTTGCACTGTTATGTAGCTTGATAAAGGCCTCATTGAGCAGGCCGAAACGTCGCTTGGATTAAAGTTTGGGGTCTTCACCCGTTCACTAAAGCTGGAAGTGCTGCCTCGTTATTTATTTTATATATATATATATATATATGTATATATATATATATATATATGTATATATATATATATATATATATATATAAATAAAAAATAAAGCACACTGATGTACCAGCCCTGAAAAGAGCTTTTTGGAGTGCTGTCAGGACGCTGTCCTTACAGCAGATGAGTCTGTGGACACAGAACAATGCCCTAGCTAACGCTTTCCCTATTAAATCAGCAGCAGCTACACTTTCCCTTCTCTCACTATGAATGCAGTTTCCGAATGAATCTAAAATGGATACTGTCCAGGAGGTGGGAGGGTCTGGGAGGGAGGGTCTGCTGCTGATTGGCTGGAATGTGTCTGCTGACTGTGAGGTACAGGGTCAAAGTTTACTCAATGAAGATGTATAGGGGGCGGACCGAACATCGTATATGTTCGCCCGCAGCGGCAAACGCGAACAAGCTATGTTCACCGGGAACTATTCGCCGGCAAATAGTTTGGGACATCACTAATGGTGAGTTACTAGAATTTTTATTTTTTGTCACAAGTTAGCGGAAAATGAAGATTTTTTTTTTCTTAAGTCTCATATTCCACTAACTTTTGACAAAAAAAAAAATTCTAGGAACTCGCCATGCCCCTCACGGAATACCTTGGGTTGTCTTCTTTCCAAAATGGGGTCACTTGTGGGGTATTTATACTGCCCTGGCATTTTAGGGGCCCTAATGCGTGAGAAGTAGTTTGAAATCAAAATGTGCAAAAAATGCCATGCGAAATCCCTAAGGTGCTCTTTGGAATGTGGGCCCCTTTGCCCACCTTGACTGCAAAAAATTATCACACATGTGGTATCGCCGTACTCAGGAGAAGTTGGGCAATGTGTTTTGGGGTGTCATTTTACATATACGGTGAGAGAAATATCTCGGCAAAAGACAACTTTTCCCATTTTTTTATACAAAGTTGGCATTTGACCGAGATATTTATCTCACCCAGCATGGGTATATGTAAAATGACACCCCAAAACACATTTTTCAACTTCTCCTGAGTATGGCGATACCACATGTGTGACACTTTTTTGGAGCCTAGGTGGGCAAAGGGGCCCACATTCCAAAGAGCACCTTTTGGATTTCACAGGGCATTTTTTACACATTTTGATTTCAAACTATTTCTCATACATTAGGGCCCCTAAAATGCCAGGGCAGTATAACTACCCCACAAGTGACCCCATTTTGGAAAGAAGACACCCCAAGATATTTCGTGATGGGCATAGTGAGTTCATGGAAGTTTTTCATGGAGAAAAATAAATCATCATTTTCCGCTAACTTGTGACAAAAAATAAAAAGTTCTATAAACTCACTATGCCCATCAGCGAATACCTTAGAATGTCTACTTTCCGAAATGGGCTCAATTTTGGGGTTTTTCTACTGTCTGGGCATTGTAGAACCTCAGGAAACATGACAGGTGCTCAGAAAGTCAGAGCTGCTTCAAAAAGCGGAAATTCACATTTTTGTACCATAGTTTGTAAACGCTATAACTTTTACCCAAACATTTTTTTTATCAAAGACATGTAGAACAATAAATTTAGAGAAAAATGTATATATAGATGTCGTTTAAAAAAAAAATACAACTGAAAGTGAAAAATGTCATTTTTTTGCAAAAAATTCGGTAAATATCGATTAATAAAAAAAATGTTAAAATGTCAGCAGCAATGAAATACCACCAAATGAAAGCTCTATTAGTGAGAAGAAAAGGAGGTAAAATTCATTTGGGTGGTAAGTTGCATGACCGAGTAATAAACGGTGAAAGTACTGTAGTGCAGAATTGTAAAAAGTGGTCTGGTCAATAATGGTGTTTAAGCTAGGGGGGCTGAGGTGGTTAAAAAGTGCCAAGAAATAGCCGAACACTGAACTTCAACCCAAACTTTTACTGAAATGTTCGGATTCGTGTCCGGGGTCCAAAAATCCTAAAGTTCGGTACAAACCCAAACTTTACAGTTCTGGTTCGCTCATTCCTACTCCCTAATCTCCCGCTGCCTTTCTTGTGTGGCTCGTAGTACAGGCAATATTTCAGAAAACACTACCTTTGAGGTCCTTGCCCTAAGCTTTTGACCTAAATTCCTAAAATAATTTTTAAGGACTCTATACCTTCCTCTAACTTTGTCATTGGTTCCGATATGGACCATGACCGCTGGATCTTCTCCAGCCCCTCCCAGTAATCTGTCAACCCGATCTGCGATGTGTCAAACTCTAGCACCAGGAAGACAACACACCGTTCGGCAATCAAGGTCTTTTTGACAGATTGCCCTTTCTGTACCCCTTATAATAGAGTCTCCCAGTAGAACCTAAGATTAAGCTCCCTGAATGCTTCTCTGGTGACCGTAATGGTTTTGCAACTTTTACAAAGTGCTAAAAACTCTATTGTTGTTTGAGACCTCACTTCTCAGGTACCAAGACACAGAGTAGGTATCATCATGTTGTCATTGCAAGGTGAACCCCAGGAGTGGGCATTTGCACTTTCGCCTAATTCCTCTGAGCTGTCTGTATTCTGAAGACCATTTTTTCTCTGCCCTCGTTCTTTTGTATGATGTGTCTGACAGGGCAGCCTACACTGAATGTCAGCTCCTTTCTTTGGGTCAAGGTAGCCTGTCGTGAATTATTGCTCCGAGTTTCGCAGGTGGTGTACTGCATCTTCCTGGAACAATCCGGCCCTTAGTTTATGGTTCAGACTGGGCCTCTGAAGGAACTGTTAGTTAATAATTCAACCCCAGGGTCGTTAGATGAGGCCATGTTTCTTGATATTTGACAAGATCAACGTTTAAGGAAACTGAAGTGTGAAAATTCTGTCTCTGTTCGTCCTCCTCCCTGTCCCTTCTATTTCTCAGCATAATGTGGTGAAGGCGTCAGTGGAGTCTGAAGAGCCCATGCAAGTAGGTACCATGTCTTCTTAGCAAAAGAAGGAACACCGCTTCAGGAATGGCTTTTGCTTCTACTGTCACAGCCTTGCACATCTACTGAAATCCTGTCCTACTAGGCCAGAGGTAGAAAACTTCAAGCATCTGAATGATAATCTGGAGCTAACTCAGACTCACAGGTATTTTCCGCAAATATCTATAGAGTTTTATTGCCTGTAAATCTCTCTTCACAAGGGAGATCTGTTTCTGGCTTAGCTTTTGTGGATTTGTGGACTGTGGCTAGCTTAGTTAATTTTGTTTTGTGATTGCTTTGGGTCTCAGATTGTTTAGCTTACTTAAACTGATTCCAGTATCTGGGGTGAACACTACTCCTTTGGCTGAAAGGAATTATTGACTATAAGACTCAAGATTTGGTAATGAAGGTCTGTTCTATTCATTCTAAGTGGCATCCCTTATAAATTTGTCTGCTGACATTGTCCTGGGATTACCCTGGTTGAGGGTAAATTGAGTACTGGGGAATTAGTAAAATGGGGTCCCCAGTGCTCAAATCATTGCATTTCTATCCAGCTTGGTGGTCTGGAATTAGAGGGAGGTCCCTTACCTGAATGTATTAAGGTTTTTCCTTAGAAGCATCCGAGCCCTCTCATCATGATTATGCCTATGCAATAGAACTTATAGCTGATGCTAAGTCCCCTATTGGTCCTGAGTCTGGTAATGTGAAAGCTGATGCCTTGTCACGTTGTCTTGAGACCTGTAAGTCTATTGATATTAGCTCTATTAACATTCTTCTTCTTAGTATTGTCATTTCTGACGTTAATCCTGATCTTGCTTCTGAAATTCATTCTTGTCAGGATTTAGCTCCCAATAATATTCCTCTTGGTTTATGCATCCAAATCTTCATTTTAATGTTTTGGAGGAGTCACATTGCTCAGTACTTGCAGGTCATCTGGGAGTTGCGGGGACTAGACATCTGGTCTTCAGAGCTTATTGGTGGGCTACTTGGTCACAAGATGTGGTTTTCTTTGTCTCAGCATATGATGTTTTTGCAAGGGATTTGGTACCAAGGAGATGACCTGCAGGTTAGCTTTGTCCCTTGCCCATTCCACAGAGACCCACATCTCATTGGACTTTATCACAGGTCTGCCCCCTCTCAGTGGACGACTGTTATATCTGTAGTCATTGGCAGATTCTTCAAGATGTATCATGTCGCTCCCGCTAAATGAGCTTCCTGATGCAAAGAAGCTTGCTTTTTTTTTTTTTATTAATAATATTCTTAAATTGCATGGGATAACTGAGTCCATTGTTTCAAATAGGGGAGTACAGTTTGTCTCTAGATTCTGGAGAGAGTTTAGCAAAAGCTTGGGAATCAAACTGTTCTTCTCTTCAGCGTTCCATTCTGAGACAAATAGACAACCTGAAAGGGTCAAACAGGTTTTGGTGAATTTTTTTAAGTACTTTGTATCTGATTATGTAAAAAACAGCAATGTCAGCTCCTCTTGTGCCTATTCACCTATTGCAATTATGGGTTTAATCCATAGTTTTTTTAGTGTCTGAGTTTAGTTCTGCAAGTCCTGGATTGTATGCTATCTTGAATGGTCTCTGAACAGCATCCAGGGTGAACAAGCCAATAGGAAACATTCCTCAGGTCCGAATTTTGTACTAGGGGAACCGATATGGCCTTCTACAAAAAATTTGCACCTTAGGGTACAGTCTGGTAAACTGACTCCAAAATGTATTGACCCACATAAGATCACCTCTTTTATTAATCCAGTATATTTTGCTCTTCACCTGCCATCCTCCTTTGTTTTCCACAAATCACTGCTTAAAAAATACATTCCTCCAGTCCCTATCAGGCTCTGATCCTGGGACTCGGTGCTCTATTTAAATCCCTTTCTGGCCATATACCAGTGTCAGTGAGTGATAGTCTCTGACCTATCTGTGTTCCTAGTTCCTTGTTCCTGTGTGTATTGCTGTCACGGCTGTGTCTTGGTCCCAGTGTAGTTTGCCATGAAATGTCTTACGTGCATGCAGTTGCCTGGGGCAACATGTTGTTTCTGCATGTGTGTGCACTGCTCCTGTTTCCTGGCCTCTCCCCAGTCTTGTGGTTATGGGGTTAAGGTGTGTATCTGGGTGCAGTCTCATGGCTCTACTTATTCTGTTGCTGTGAGATTGAGGTCAGTTTTATTCCAGCCTTGGTTGGTGCTGGAGCCTTGCTCATCTCCTGGATATTCCATCTGTCCAGTGTGAGGGCCCCCTAGTTTGACATCAATGTCTTCCCTATGTTCTATGTATTCTACCCTACCTTCCATTGTATGTGTTTGGTGTGGGTAATGTTCAGGGTCTGTTGTATGTCTAGTTGTTGTTTCATGTCTGGACTGTCGTTGGTGTTTATTGTCCTGCATGGATGCTAGATGTTCCCCTGTCTGTCTGTGCCTTTGGTGAGAGGGCTCCTGGGGTCCTCGGAGTGGGAACTACAAGTCAGTGAACAGCTCTGCCTCGTGCCATCATGTATCCGGTTCGCATGGGGGTCTAGGCAGTTTCTGGTATGTTGCTGCGGCAGGTATGTGCGAGTTGTTTGGGGTTCTTACCTGCCGCACAAGTTGCTCTTCACTGTCTTCCCCTTTCCTTGCAGACTTCTGATTCATCCGTATTTTTGAGGAATCAGTCGTCTATTGTCCTGACTCTTTTCCAGGAAAATTTAGGGTTAGTAGGGCCCGAAGTTCCTGTGTATGAGCCCTCCTACCATCTGGGTCTGCTCATATGGTTAGGAGTCAGGGCGAGGTTTAGGGATGCATTAGGAGGTTCCCTGCTTCCTTTCAACTGTGTCCTGGCCTAGTCTTAACTCCCACTTACTTTCAGAGTTTGGTGTGGAGTCTTCCCCCCACACCGCACAGTGACAATTGCATTACTCATTACTCTGACCTCGGCTGTCTGACTACTCTCTGTCTCTCATTTGGTAGTGCATAGCTTATGTGGTCTGACTCATTTGTGTACGAACCTGTCAGGGCTTCAGATGGCAACCAAAATGGTTGCAACCTAGAATTGCAAAATGACAACAATACATTGTTGTCTTGTTGTTATTTGCGCTTAGGCTCTCCGCTGCTCTGCCTCTTTAAACAGAGGGCCTCGCAGCATGGAACCACGAAACATGATAACCACTGCAAGGGGGAGAAACCAGATCCAGAACAGCCAAAGCCTCCCCACAAATGAACTATTCACTTTGGACTGATATTCTTATTGTGCCGCCCAAAATCGTTGGTACTCCCGGCATCACAACGCCAGTGGCCGCAAATACTGAGGGATATCTGCAAGCGCCTACCTGCAGTGGGCACTGTGGTCGGGGTGGTTATGCTGCATTGCTTTAAGGTGAATGGCCAGGAGGTCATAACGGAGGATGGCCCAGTGAGTGCCGGGTCTACGGTGTCCGCTCTCCTCTCCCTCCTCCTGGTGACCGCTGAAGTCCGGGCCACCGCGCTCACACCGGTACACAAGGAGAGCCAGCGACAGCTCCAGATGGCAGCGCGTGAGGTGCTCATTGTGGCATGTAGGAGAGGATGGTTATAAGTTGCCCATGGCAACCAATTGGACCTGTTCGTGTTCTCTGAGCTGCAGGCTGACTGGTTGCTATAGGCAACTGCCGCCTAGAGGATATGATGCCCCAAAATGTTCTGGTGGAATTGTCTGGTGGAATAATTGGGGGTGACTGTTTAGGCTGGAAATCTTCAGTTTTTGGTGCACCTCAGGGATGATGTGTGCACTGCCGCATAATGAAGCGAGACATATTGTGAATACAATGAGGGGAGCCATGATAACATGACACCTATCATTGTATATTTATATTCACTAAATTTATATATACTTACCTGTGATAAAGGATGAGGTGGTTCGCTCCAAGGAACTGTAGGAATTGGCAGGTGGCAATTCAAAGCTTCTGGATTGGTGGAAAATATTCAACGGCTTTTCTGATCCTATAAAAGAAGAGGTCCAACGGTTTATGCGCATTCACGTAAGTATATTGACCAAATTCAGTCCTGCACTTACATCTGTGATGGAGGATCTACTAAAGCAACTGATATTCAAGGCCGAGTCACATGGAGGTGAAGAGTGGCTGCGCAGATGCCTTCAATCTGATCCGGAACCAGAAGATACTTCGCATCGGCATTCACCTAATTCAGTCCGCTACGCAGGAACCAGCGCGAGCGCAGATGAGATCGATGTCCGTATTATCGCCGGCGAAAATTTATGCACATCCGAAGAACCGATGCCGCAACCTGCAAAAAGAAGAAGGAAGGAAAAAAGGGTTTATTCGCCGTCCCAAGGCCCAACATATCCGTTGATGAAAAGAGGCAAGAGAAAGGTGACAGTTGGTAACGACAGCGCTACCATGCCTGAGCAACGTTTACACAGTAGCTCGGCAAAAAAGGTCGCATCTCGGCCTCCAACTGTCAATTTAACAACAGCGTCATCAGATATAGGTGAGACTCCTCAATTATTAAATCAGAGTGACTGTTCTTTTCAGTGCACTTTAGCGAGGAATCATCCAATTGTTAATGAAGCCCCTTCATTAGACAAGGACAAATTATTTAAAGAATTTTTAAAATTTTTATCTAAAAAAGAAGCTTCTGCGCATGCTGGGTATGTATGGCAGGAAGCTTCTGATACAGATCACCATTCAAAAATCATAAATAGCTGCAATTCTGAAATTGATAATTTCAATTGTTACACGGGAAATATGTATCAAGAAAATATCAGTAATGTAAGCAATATTATCCCAGTGCTGGAACCTGGTTCAGGTATAAAAGAGACTTCATTCAAGGAAGCCTTACCTTGCCAAGTTTCACCACTGGGTTTTCACTTAACACAAAATATAAAGGAAAAAATATGGAAAAAGGAATATATAGATATTTTTTCTCTTTTACCTTCTGTTAGAGAAGTTCAGAAATCAGATTCTGATAAAGAGAAAAAGTCAGATGACGACAAAAAGAAACATCAAAGATCTATATTTAATTGGATGCAAGCTTTTTGCATCTATGCCGCAGTACTAGGCGAAAAACATCCTGATATATGCTCTGGTTTATTTTTTCATATTGACTCAATTCTTGAAGCATACAAAAATTTTGGAGGATATGGTTGGCTCCATTATGACGAATCCTTCAGACAAAAATTGGCGATTTACAAAAACCTTAGCTGGGGTAGCAAAGACGTAGGTTTGTGGCTCAATCTGATGTTGCCTCAAAGGAGTCATACTTTTCGTCAACAAACAAACAACTATAACACATATAGAAAAGGAACATGTTTTGCCTTTAACGACAATTTTTGTAAATGGCAAAACAATTGCAAATATAGACACGAATGTTCCTTCTGTTCGGGACCACATCCAGTTTCAAAGTGTTTCAGGAAGCAAGGAATTAATTTCGCACATTCAACCAAAGAGCAACATGCAAATAAACATGGTGACTCCATTGAATACAGCAAAATTAATTCACTGGCTAAAATTCTACCCAAACACTCAGATGGCCACGCTATTAACTGATGGTTTTTATCACGGTTTCTTCATACCTGAATTTGAAGGACCGGGCTGTAAGGTGGTTGATAATCTTTGTTCTGTAAAAAATAATTTAGACATTGTAATTGAAAAGATTCAATCAGAAATTGCTGCAGGTCGTATAGCTGGTCCAATTAATTATCCTCCTTTTAAAAATTTCAGGATTTCCCCTTTAGGCTTAGTGCCGAAAAAAGAGCAAAATTCGTTCAGACTAATTCATAACCTTTCATACCCAAAAAATGATTCATTAAACGACTCTATTGACAAAAGTAAAGCAAGTGTGAGGTATGCTTCCTTTGACCAAGCATTAATATATCTTCAAAAAGCAGGTAGAAATGCTTGGCTTGCAAAGGCTGACATCAAATCGGCGTTTAGGCTTTTACCAATTAACCCCATGGGTTACAATTCCTTAGGTTTTAAATTACTAGACAAATTTTTCTACGATATGGCACTCCCTATGGGATTTACTCTTTCTTGTCATTATTTCGAGGCCTTTTCTACATTCCTTCATTGGATGTTAGATATCCATTCAGAAGATGGTTTTATTCTGCACTACTTAGACGATTTTCTATTCATAGGCAATAAAGATTCCAATGCTTGCGCAGTTTTGTTAGATACATTTTTTAAGATAGCACATTATTTTAATATTCCTTTAGCTACAGATAAGACAGTTTTTCCCACTAATCAGTTAAAATTTTTAGGCATTCATATAAACACATTGAAAATGGAATTCAGCATCCCAGAAGAATTTTTTTTTCAAATTATTATATTGTTATCTGATTTAATAAAAAAGGAAAAAACAACACTTAAAAAATTACAATCACTCCTAGGGTCGCTAAATTACATATCAAGAGTAATACCTATGGGGAGAGTTTTTTCAAAAAGAATGTACGCAGCAACTGCGGGTAAAAAATCTCCAAATTCTCATATCCGTTTATCAAAAGAAATAAAAAGAGATATATCTATTTGGTTAAAATTTTTAAACGAATTTAACGGTCATACTATTTGGCAAAAGGATTTCATAGATTCTGACTCTCTATCTTTATACACGGATGCGGCTGGAGCTATAGGATATGGAGCCTTCTTTAATTCTAAGTGGTCAGCAGAAACATGGCCCATAGATTGGGTTTTCAATAAGTACACAAAAAATCTAGTTTTTATTGAATTATTTCCTGTTTTAGTGTCACTAACAATCTGGTCCTTAGAATTTCAGAATAGAAGAATTCTTTTACATACGGACAACACTGGTGTAGTTTATGCTATAAACTGTCTTTCTTCTAAATCCGAGATAGTAAACGTACTATTGCGTAAATTAGTTTTAATTTGCTTAAATAACAACATATGGATTAAGGCTAAACATATACCTGGAAAACATAATATACTAGCTGACGCTTTATCTCGACAGCGTTTCAAGGATTTCTTCGAGATGGTACCTCAAGCTCAAAGAATAGGAATTGCTTGTCCGACTCGACTTTGGAATTTGACAGAAGACTAACGAACGAGTTAATAAAAAATTCTTTAGCCACAAATACATGGGCAGCATATGCCGCCGCATGGTTTGAGTGGAGGGAATTTTGCAAACTACAGAATATCAACAATACAATTCTAATTGAGAATATAGAGAATGTTATATCTTTTATTATGTATCTCTACAAAAAAGGTGTTAGTGCCGGTACCATTTCGAAAAAATTATCTGGTATATCATTTTTTCTAAAATTGGATGGCGGCAATTCTTTACTTAGTCATTTCAAGATAAAACAAATTTTAAAAGGTATTAATAAATATTCAGTGATGACTGATAAAACTAGACCCATTTCTATTCAATTATTACAAAAAATAATTTCTCAATTACCCAAGGTTTGTAATTCTGCTTACGAAACTTACCTTTTTTCTTCTGCGTATTCTCTTGCTTTCTTTGAAGCCCTGAGAATTAGCGAAATAGCTGCAAAAAATAAATTAACAGAATCCCCTTTATTGATTTCCGATTTAAATTGTAGAAGTAGTTCATTAAAAATAAAAATTAAAAAATCCAAAACAGATCAGCTTGGAACAGGAACAAGCATACATCTTAATAAATTCCATATCAGTGCTGTTTGTTTCCAGTTGAGAACATGTTAAAATGGCTGAAAGTTAGGAACAATATGAATGATTCGTTATTTATTCATTTGGATGGAACTCCTTTGTCAATATACCAATTTAACTACATTCTCAAATTGAGTTTAAAATCTATTGGTTTTGACAAACATAAAATAACTGCCCACTCTTTCAGAATTGGAGCGGCAACTTATGCTGCTCAATTGGGAATTAACGATAGTGTCATAAAAAGAATGGGGAGATGGAAATCCAATTGTTACAAGTTATACATTCGTCCTAATCTAATTGTTCATTAATTTCAGGAAAATTGAGAATCATTTGGATTCTAGGACATAACACTATTACATTGGCTCAGAGACGATCTTATGTCAGAAAGTCTTCCTATAATTTAGGTTTTCCAGAGAACTATTGTTTATTTTGGAGGTCGTGTCAAGATGTCAATTATAACAATACGTTTCTTGAATGTAAAAGACTATTAGATATTTGGCCGAAACCTAGCTTAGTCATTTTACATTTTGATGAAAATGCCATTGGTGGTATAAAAACACATGAAATTATTTGCGAATTGAAAGAAAATATAATACAAATTCGCAATCTACTTGGAAATCCAAAAATAATATTTTCAGAATTTATTCCAAGATTTTCTTGGTCTTTCAAGGAGTTGTCATTCAAGGAAAAAATAAGAAGAAGAATTAATAAGCAGATGGAAAATTTTATGAGGAAAATTGGAGAATATTCATACAGACACTGGGAACTAAACTGTTTCACCAGAGGTCTTTTTCACCCACAGAAGGAACAACTGTCTGATATCGGATTGGACATATTTATTGTTGACGTTCAAAATATGATAGATAAAATTTTTATTTAGTATGGAATTAGGCTGCAATGGCTTGGCCATGTCGCTTCGCGATGTGGCGGTGGGGTTAAGTCACTCCGTTGAGTGGACTTGTGATTACTCGGTTATATTTACAAGATTGCATTATTATATGGATTTGAGATTTAATAAATTGGATTATTAGTTTATCATAATAAGCATTGCGGCCTAATAATTCCCAATAAAGTTAATGTTCAAGTTATTAAATAAAATTTATTTGATTTACAATTATGATGTTTGTTGTTTTTAATTTAAGTGTTTCATGGTGTATATGATATCATGAAGCGAGACATATTGTGAATACAATGAGGGGAGCCATGATAACATGACACCTATCATTGTATATTTATATTCACTAAATTTATATATACTTACCTGTGAAAAAGGATGAGGTGGTTCGCTCCAAGGAACTGTAGGAATTGGCAGGTGGCAATTCAAAGCTTCTGGATTGGTGGAAAATATTCAACGGCTTTTCTGATCCTATAAAAGAAGAGGTCCAACGGTTTATGCGCATTCACGTAAGTATATTGACCAAATTACCCTCCCTCCCTCCCTTAAAAAATATATAAAAAATTGTCGCTTTGCTTATTGATGAGGGGTTAAGTCACTCCGTTGAGTGGACTTGTGATTACTCGGTTATATTTACAAGATTGCATTATTATATGGATTTGAGATTTAATAAATTGGATTATTAGTTTATCATAATAAGCATTGCGGCCTAATAATTCCCAATAAAGTTAATGTTCAAGTTATTAAATAAAATTTATTTGATTTACAATTATGATGTTTGTTGTTTTTAATTTAAGTGTTTCATGGTGTATATGATATCATAAACTGAAACCTGCATACAGTCTTATGAAGGTTTTATGATTCTAGAAAAAACCTTAGGGGGTCATTTATCAAACTGGTGTAAAGTAGATCTGTCTGAGTTGCCTATAGCAACCAATCAGAATCCACCTTTCATTTTTCACAGCCCCTTAGTTCTTAGTAAATCCTTTACAGTAATTCTGGTTTACAGGAATTCTGCTGTCTAAGGGTATGTTTACACGTGGCAGTTTTATTGGATACATTTCTGTGACTGTCCCATTCACCTGAAGGCAGCAAACTTATGCACCTGCTGCAGGAACAACCCCAATGCAGATGATTGGAAGTGCGTTTCGGTCACATAAATTTATATAACAAATCTGCTGCGTGTAAATACACTTTTTGGCTACAGTCACACAAACGTATTTTGTTTCCGTGTCCATATGTCTGTTACGTAGTCCGTTTCGCGGACAAGGATAGACATTGTTACAATGGATCCGCAAAAAAATGGATGCCATTTAGACATCATAAGTTTTGTTTTGTGGATCCGCAATTTGCGGATGCCAGTTCTCCATATGATGACCAAAATGGTCGCAAATGCGACTTAGAATTGCAAAATGGCGACAAGACTTTATGCACTGGTATGTGCATAATGCACTGGTATGTTCTATACCAGTGTATTACTGTACTGTGCCGGCAGCAGGGAGCGCACGGCGTCATAGCAACCAGTGACGCCGTGCGCTCCTGCTCTCAGGAGGGATCCAGGCCGCGGTTCCACGGCCCGCACACGGCCGTGAAACACGGCCGTGTGCATGGGGCCTTACAATGTTATCTCAGAGAGGGTATTCAGTGCACAGGTGGCTTCATCACACTCAACAGACAAAATTGACCAGTGTACAAAACATCACTTTGGTGAAAATGAATCAGGCACGTATCCATGAGAATTTTCAGACACCACCGGCTGAGGCTGATGAATAAATCTGCCATTGCTGATGGTGGCTATTTATTGCTGGCCTCATCATGCCACTGCAGCTGTCTGCCTGCCCACCATCATGTTCTGTTCTATTTAGCTGCTGTCGCCACCACTACAGCTCATACTCCCCGTTACTAATCCCCCTACTACCACTACATTACCCCTGCACAGCTGCACACACATCTATTGCCTTGTCTGATCCATTCTTTGCTGCTACTGTTGCCTCTACTACTGCTGCCAGTATTACCCCTACACAACTTACAGTATGCCTTACTGTACCCTTTCCATATCCACAGAGTACTGCTGCTCACAAATAAAAGGGAGAGTTTTTGCATGCTTATGCAGAACAAACCAATGTTTCTTCTGACACTGAAAAACTTGTGTGCAGGTGTAGAGGCAAGACATTATTTTTGGACACTTGTTGCCAACAAGGCATTTTTATTGATAACACTGTGTGTTTAAACACTAACTGCCCCCAATGAAGAATAATTTGTGGAACATTTTTTTTTTAAATTTAAAAAGCATAATAAATATGATGATACAGTTTGTTTTAAACATGCTATTTGTAAATACCATCAGCAAGTTCATTTGCCCATAGCAATATATGCTAATGTCACTCTGAAATAATTTGCTATTTTTTCAATGCATTAACAAACTTAAATGGAGGGTGGATAGGAAATAAAGGGCAAAAAAATTGAAAATACGTGAAAAGTCATCCTAGGAGACCCCGGAGTGTCATATACCTATTTTCAGGACTAGTGTTGAGCGAATTGCAGTATCCGAGGTGGACTTCAGTCCGAATTTAGTAACATAGTATATAAGGCTGAAAAAATACATTTGTCCATCCAGTTCGGCCTGTTATCCTGAAAGTTGATCCAGAGGAAGGCAAAAAAAAAAAAAAACTGTGAGGTAGAAGCCAATTTTCCCCACTTAAGGGGAAAAAAAATCCTTCCCGACTCCAATTAGGCAATCAGATTAACTCCCTGGATCAACGTCCCCTCTCTAGTAGCTATAGCCTGTAATATTATTACGCTCCAGAAACACATCCAGGCCCCTCTTGAATTCTTTTATTGTACTCCCCATAACCACCTCCTCAGGCAGAGAGTTCCATAGTCTCACTGCTCTTACCGTAAAGAATTCTCTTTTATGTTTGTGTACAAACCTTCTTTCCTCCAGACGCAGAGGATGTCCCCTCGTGACAGTCACAGTCCTGGGGATCTTTTTTTTTTTTTTTTTTTCAAAAACAATTTCAGAAAAAAGCTAAATTTCCTTGTGTTTCATGGTAACAAAACCATTTTTTCCTGAAATGGTGGCTGAAAATAATAGAAAATATCCTTAACTTGATTGCAGTAACTCATTTCCGCTCATGATCAGGCAATTATCATAAATGAATGGTTTGTTCACCAAAATGACCCGGCCCATGTAAAGGGACCTTAAGATTTCAACCACAGGGACATATAATGGATCCTGCTAAAGGCCCATAATGATTCTACATGTGCTCATACAGGAACTTTGCAGCAACTTTTCAACACATTTATTACTACTAAACAATACTGATCCATTCTTTAATAGAGATAAATTACCTGTAATAGTTATTTACCTAGCCATATTATTCTTCACTTACTTTTCTCTCTTTAAAGAGTCCCTCTATTTTCCTTCTCATATTTCCTTAACAGGATTGTTTTATCTAAACAACTTTATTCCATATATCCTATTAAGCACTGATCGCCATGGAGGGGAATTCTCACTTAAGACCCTCAGAAATGAGCCAGAGGATAGTGGGTTTCTGATGCCAGCCTAATGACAATCGACTATTTCAATTTTATGAGAAATCCACACCTATTGGTTGCAGGCATTGGTGAGCACACAAACTGCCAAAGCTCTGAGATGTATCTTCTTGCTGGATTGTACAGATGAAGCACATGATTTCAATGTTCAACATATGGTATGTTCAATATATCTTATTAATACATTGTAGAAGTAAATGTTTTTGATTCTAATTATTTATAGGAATGTGTCTTCTTAAATATATTTAGAAATGCAGAACTAGGACTCATTGATATGACTTGTGATTTCTCACAGCAAGACCTGTTTGAGGAGTTGAGGCTTTGCCAATTATCAGGTCAAGTACTTTATTTTTAACCCACATACTGCAGAGAGAGGCAGCATTAAACAGATGTAGAACTGTGAGCAATCATCCTTTATTTCATGGTTTCATAGGGTAACAGATAATTACATTATACATTCAGGTTGAAATTACAGGAAATCTTTGCCAGAGTATTTTAGATTTTTTATTTTATTTATCATAAAAAATGGATATACAGCTGGATATTTTATTTTTTAAGTAAAGTAAATCAGGTTTACATAGCAGTATAGATTGGAACTGGTCTAATAAATTATTATGCGGGAATGAATATATATGATTTTTATGATTATTTTCAGATTTTTGTACTTTTAGGTTTGGAATAAAAGGGTAAGAAAAATCTATGAATATATTGAATAATATAAAAAAAAACATGTAAAGCAAGCAATACAGTAATCTTTGAGGGTGATATATAGATTACCATTACTATGATGATGACGACTGCTACCATTACTAATAATAATATTGTGTGTATACAAATATTAACAATATATGTGGGTGCTCGCAAAACTTAGTATCCCCACTGTTAGCTAGTTTGATATACTGCCTGGCATACAGATAGCAGAGCCCTGAGCACAGAGTCTGAGTGAAGATATATAGCTTCTTATTAGGAAGTTGTAGATATACTGGGATAGTTTTACCAAACTCAATGTACCAGAACACTGGCTTAAAGAGGACCTTTCACCGATTCTGACAATACAATATAAATACTTTGCACTGTAGGACATGTTTAGGAGATGTCATTGTGCTAATTTTATTTCTGATCTGCTGCTCCGTTGAGGCGCTGTGTCCCCCGGTCTGTTTTGGTCCCCTGTATGCTAATCAATATTATCGGTTCAGGGAGGAGCACCCACCAGCTTTTCTCAGCGGGTGTCTCCTTCTCCCTGGCTGTGAGCAGTCCAATCACAGCGGACCGTGTCACAGCCAGAGAGAAGGTGAGCTGTCTTTTCTCAATGGCAGTGATGCTGTCTGCTGTGATTGGACAGCTCACAGCCAGGGAGAAGGAGATACCCACTGAGAAACGCTTGGGTCTCCTCCTCTCTGTACCGATGCTATTGATTAGCATGCAGGGCACCAAAACAGTACAGGTGGCACAGTGGCACAACAGAGCTGCAGATCTGGAAAAATAAATAAATTGCCCTATCATATCTAGTAAACAGTCTACAGTGTCAGGTAGTGATTTTAAAAAGTCTTTAATTTGCACCAATAAAAACTGGTGTATATGTCTTACACTATTATTCATGTTATTATGCGATAGACACCACTTTCTCCTCGCTCTACTTCGGGATATGGCATACTGGGGTATGGGCATGGCTTAAAATTCAACATGCACCAAAATTGCAGTTCAGAGTTTGAGAGTAATGGGGTCATTGTCACAAATTATCTATAACATGAATGATTGTATAATGCATATATTCATATAGGTAAACCTTATTTAAAAAAAAAAAAAAAAAAAAAAAAAAGGATATTCACTGTGAAGTTATCATTTATTCCACTCTTCATAATTTCTAGGTCTTAGAACATATTCTGAAGGCCATCTGTAAATGTACTGACACATCTGTAATTATGCTGGTAAATTGTGCAATGCCATGAGTATTTCATCCAATTTGGGACGCAATTACCTAGGTTAGAGAAGGTTGAGAAATATGTGATGTGAGCTGGTATCTATCTATGTTCTCAGAAATTCAGGGAAATGTTTTTGGTATACGGGTCCAAATATGTCCCAGAATCTGTCAAATAACCGTTCACCTAGTTCTGAAAGTACAAATTACTGACAATCTGTTACTACATGCAAATATGTAATGCCACACGTTGATTATTAAGTATTGTAACCGCCCAGAAACACCCAGTTTCTCCCATTATCAGAAAGGTATATTAATAAAGATATTTGGGAGGGGTCTTTCAGATCTCCATAGATACTGCATTGTGTCTGTGTCTATGCATCAGTCAACTTAATTTCTTTGTACCTGAAAATTGAACTACTCTACTACTAGAGGAAGCTTACAAATACATGGCGTACAGTTGGACAAAAGTGTTATTATCCATGATGAGCGATTGTGATACAATAAATCTTGTGCATGTGTAGTGTAAGTTTGCCATGTCTAAATATAAGAATTTGTAATTCTTCCCCATTAGTTGTCTCTGTGTGCCTATTTATTATGTACATTCGAAAATGGAGACATTCCCTTCTAAAATAATAAAATTGGAGTAATCTAATATTTCAGTGGAGTGACGGACCACTAAGAGTACTGTTTTACGTCTTTAAAAATCAAAGATTCTTAGTAGTAATATGGTCCTGTGCAGAAGCTCTAATGGTTTATCTACATTTCCAACAAATATTCTGTTTGGCTGTTATGAGTGAAACAACAACCATAACTTAGCAAATCAATACAATACAAGCATATAATAGAGGAGGAATGACAAATCTCCACTACTTGCATAGGTCAAAACAGAATACAGGTCTGTCAAGTATATAATATATAATGCGGCATAATCCATAAGACTAATCAATAGGAAGACACCAATTGGAGAAGATTGATAGAGGACATCACATTCGGCATCAAAGTGTCACTGAATATCACCTTACATCCGAGTTTCACATCACATCCGAGACGGGAAAATAGTACCTTCTGTAGAGTTTGTAGAGGAGGAGGTATTAGAGATGGAGGGGGGAATTAGGTGCAGCAACCCCATAGAAATAAGGACCCTGGAATTCCGTTAATTGCGGGATAACTTGTCTAATAGCCTCTAAAGGAGATCCATTGATTCCAGATCTTTAGAAATTTGTGGTGAGATCTCAGCTCCCATGAGGATAGCTCTTCTAATACCATTGTTCCATAGAAGGACCCTCGGTGGATAGCCATAATAGAGGGATCAACAGTTTGGCAGCGTTCACTAGCTGTTTGAAAAGAGCTAAATTATGTGGGGAGGAGGGTCACGAGGGAAAAGATTCAGGAGGGCAACTTCTGGTGTTGGGATGATAGTGGATCTACTAATCTCATTACATATTTGAAAAATCCTTTCCCACCATCTTTGTAAAATCGGGCATGTCCACCATATGTGGAGGAAAGTACCTCTCAGCTTTGAGCACCTCCAACATGTGTCGGATGCCGAAGCTGAGGAAAAATATGTCTTGTCAGGGGTTTTATACCACCGTGTGATAATTTTATAGTTATTCTCCTGAATCTTGACACATCTTGAGGCCTTATGTGAAGAGTTAAAATTGTTGAGGGTGTCTTCTGGGGAGAGACATTTATCTAGGTCTTTTTCCCACAATTTAATGAAAGCTGGCGTTTGGGCGACAGGAGGAGTTCTCAATCTGTTATACCATTGTGAGATCAATTTATGTGGGGTAGAATCTTGAGAAATAACGTGCTCAAACCCTGTTATAGGGCGTAGCAAAGTGTGCAAATGGGCGTTTTGAGACATGTATGCCCGCAAAAAGTGAAGCCCATTAAAGCTGGAGCAGGGTATTTTCAAGAGATCACACATTTCATTTACAGAAATTAGTTGGCCATTATTATAGAGATCCACCAATCTCAACTTGGACTGACTAATCTCTGTGGGAAGGCTGCTCTTTAAGGCCTGGGGAGCTAAATGAAATATGTCACCTACTTTAATAGTAGGAGATGGGAGTGGGGAGCTTAGGGGTGAGTCTTGCAAGGCGTTCGATGCATGCAGGGTAGCTTTCATAACCGGGGTGATATTTGGATGAGGGGGCAATGGAGACATGCGTCCTAGTAGAGCTGCTCTGAAAGGGAGTCCAAGCAAGGTTTCCTCCATCAGGACCCAGGATTTCTGTTTGGGGGCAGTTAACCAGTCTACTATAGTGAGTAAAATAGCTCTACCATATAATTCGGGGTCCAGCAATGCTATACCTCCCCTCTTTCTCGGGTAAGACATAGATTTTTAGGACATTCTGGCCTTTTTCTTATTCCATATAAAGGATCGGAACATGGACCTAAGTTTAGAGTAGTACGTGGAAGGGACGGGGATTGGTAAGGTCTGTTGGAGGTACAGTACAGACCAAAAGTTTGGACACGCCTTCTCATTCAAAGAGTTTTCTTTATTTTCATGACTATGAAAATTGTAGATTCACACTGAAGGCATCAAAACTATAAATAAATAAAAATACTCCCCTTTTAATTGGTCCTCCCCTTATCTAACATACTTAGGGATTAAAATTAGCCCTAACACCTCAGAACTTTTTTCACTTAATTACATCCCATTATTAAAAGATATTTCCTCTAGCATAGATAAATTGAATATTCCTACCATCTCCTGGTTCGGCCGCAAAAACCTTCTTACGTCTCTGATACTTCCCCGCCTCACTTATCTACAACAAGTCCTACCCATCCCAGTCCCCAAACCCTATTACGACTACCTAAGAAAAATATTCCGCTCGTTCATTTGGAATGGGAAAAACCCAGATTGTCTTACGATCTCCTCTCACGCCCCAAGTGTACTGGAGGAATTGCCATACCAGACCCAGAGATGTATGGTAGAGCAGTCCTTTTGTCTAGAATAATAGAGTGGTTTAGACCCTCTAACCAAAAATCATGTGTCGCAATAGAACTGGAACTTTTAAACAAATCTTTCAGATCCCTCTTGCTGGGCAACAACAATGCATATAACATCCCATCCTCGCCATATCCAATTATTCAAGCTACCCTCAATGTGTGGAAATGGTTCCAATCTTCCCACTGTTCAATTCCATTCCCATCTCCCTTTCTCTCGATTAGAGACATCCTGGAGACAGCCTTGCCTGCTGTAATTGAATGTACCCCACGGGACTTGAGGGACTAATCCACCCCGGTCCTATCATTCTTTAGTCCAGATGGTTCTCTACTCCAGATTAAGGAATTTCAGAAAGTTTTCACTGCTAGTCACATACATCTATCCACCATATCATACCTTCACACCTTCATCTCTCAGCACATATTGTTGAGCGACCTTTAATCCGAGTAAATGTATCATTTTAAAGGAAAAATACGTTGATTCAAAATTTCACGGTGTCAACAAATCCCTAAAAAGTTGGGACAAGTAGCAATAAGAGGCTGGAAAAGGTAAATTTGAGCATGACGTAGAGCTGGAAGACCAATGGCAACATGATTGGGTATAAAAAGTGCTTCTCAGAGTGGCAGTGTCTCTCAGAAGCCAAGATGGGTAGAGGATCACCAATTCCCACAATGTTGCACAGAAAGATAGTAGAGCAATATCAGAAAGGTGTTACCCAGCAAAAAATTGAAAAGACTTTGCATCTATCATCATCAACTGTGCATAACATCATCCGAAGATTCAGAGAATCTGGAACAATCTCTGCGCGTAAGGCTCAAGGCCGTAAAACCATACTGGATGCCCGTGATCTCCGGGCCCTTAAACGACACTGCACCACAAACAGGAATGCTACTGTAAGGGAAATCACAGAATGGGCTCAGGAATACTTCCAGAAACCATTGTCAGTGAACACAATCCACCGTGCCATCCGCCGTTGCCAGCTGAAATTCTACAGTGCAAAGAAGAAGCCATTTCTAAGCAAGATCCACAAGCTCAGCCGTTTTCACTGGGCCAGGAATCATTTAAAATGGAGTGTGGCAAAATGGAAGACTGTTCTGTGGTCAGACGAGTCTCGATTCGAAGTTATTTTTGGAAATCTGGGACGCCATGTCATCCGGACCAAAGAGGACAAGGACAACCTAAGTTGTTATCAACGCTCAGTTCAGAAGCCTGCATCTCTGATGGTATGGGGTTGCATGAGTGCGTGTGGCATAGGCAGCTTGCATGTCTGGAAAGGCACCATCAATGCAGAAAAATATATTCAGGTTCTAGAACAACATATGCTCCCATCCAGACGTCATCTCTTTCAGGGAAGACCCTGCATTTTTCAGCAAGATAATGCCAGACCACATTCTGCATCAATCACAACATCATGGCTGCGTAGGAGAAGGATCCGGGTACTGAAATGGCCAGTCTGCAGTCCAGATCTTTCACCTATAGAGAACATTAGGCGCATCATAAAGAGGAAGGTGCAACAAAGAAGTCCCAAGACGATTGAACAGTTAGAGGCCTGTATTAGACAAGAATGGGAGAGCATTCCTATTTCTAAACTTGAGAAACTGGTCTCCTCGGTCCCCAGACGTCTGTTGAGTGTTGTAAGAAGAAGGGGAGATGCCACACAGTGGTGAAAATGGCCTTGTCCCAACTTTTGGGGGATTTGTTGACACCATGAAATTCTGATTCAACATATTTTTCCCTTAAAATGGTACATTTTCTCAGTTTAAACTTTTGTTCCGTGATTTATGTTCTATTCTGAATAAAATATTAGAAGTTGGCACCTCCACATCATTGCATTCAGTTTTTATTCACAATTTGTATAGTGTCCCAACTTTTTGGGAATCTGGTTTGTACCGTGTTACGTTGAATAAAAATTTTATACACAAAAAAAAACTATGAATTAACACATGTGGAATTGTATACATAACAAAAAAGTGTGAAACAACTGAAAATATGTCATATTCTAGGTTCTTCAAAGTAGCCACCTTTTTGCTTTGATTACTGCTTTGCACACTCTTGGCATTCTCTTGATGAGCTTCAAGAGGTAGTCACCTGAAATGGTTTTCACTTCACAGGTGTGCCCTTTCAGGTTTATTAAGTGAGATTTCTTGCCTTATAAATGGGGTTGTACCATCCGTTGCGTTGTGGAGAAGTCAGATGGATACACAGCTGATAGTCCTACTGAATAGACTGTTAGAATTTGTATCATGGCAAGAAAAAAACAGCTAAGTAAAGAAAAACGAGTGGCCATCATAAACTTTAATAAATTAAGGTCAGTCAGTCCGAAAAATTGGGAAAACGTTGAAAGTGTCCCCAAGTGCAGTCACAAAAACCATCAAGTGCTACAAAGAAACTGGCTGACATGCGGACTGCCCCAGGAAAGGAAGACCAAGAGTCACCTCTGCTGTGGAGGATAAGTTCATCCGAGTCACCAGCCTCAGAAATCGCAGGTTAACAGCAGCTCAGATTAGAGACCAGGTCAATGTCACACAGAGTTCTAGCAGCAGACACATCTCTAGAACAACTGTTAAGAGGAGACTGTGTTAATCAGGCCTTCATGGTAGAATATCTGCTAGGAAACCACTGCTAAGGACAGGAAACAAGCAGAAGAGACTTGTTTGGGCTAAAGAACACAAGTAATGGACATTAGACCAGTGGAAATCTGTGCTTTGGTCTGAGGAGTCCAAATTTGAGATCTTTGGTTCCAACCACCGTGTCTGCGTCGTTGTGCGACGCAGAAAAGGTGAACAGATGGACTCTACATGCCTGGTTCCCACCGTGAAGCATGGAGGAGGTGTGATGGTGTGGGGGTGCTTTGCTGATGACACTGTTGGGGATTTATTCAAAATTGAAGGCATACTGAACCAGCATGGCTACCACAGCATCTTGCAGCGGCATGCTATTCCATCCGGTTTGCGTTTAGTTGGACCATCATTTATTTTTCAACAGGACAATGACCCCAAACACACCTCCAGGTTGTGTAAGGGCTATTTGACCATGACGGAGAGTGATGGGGTGCTGCGCCAGATGACCTGGCCTCCACAGTCACCGGACCTGAACCCAATCAAGATGGTTTGGGGTGAGCTTGACCGCAGAGTGAAGGCAAAAGGGCCAACAAGTGCTAAGCATCTCTGGGAACTCCTTCAAGACTTGGAAGACCATTTCAGGTGGCTTCCTCTTGAAGCTCATCAAGAGAATGCCAAGAGTGTGCAAAGCAGTAAACAAAGCAAAAGGTGGCTATTTTGTAGAACCTAGAATATGACATATTTTCAGTTGTTTCACACTTTTTTGTTATGTATCTAATTCCACATGTGTTAATTCATAGTTTTGATGCCTTCAGTGTAAATCTGCAATTTTCATAGTCATGAAAATAAAGAAAACTCTTTGAATGAGAAGGTGTGTCCAAACTTTTGGTCTGTACTGTATATATATATATATATATATATATAGAGACAATCTATGATGAACAGAGCACATGTGCAAATAATTAAGAATGCACAACAGTTTTAGAGAATTCTAATAGTCAATAGTTTATAAAGTCCAAGGGCGAATAAGTGGTCCATGCTGGTAGTCCTCAGCAGGATCAGGACAAACAGTAGCAGCAGATCATTGTTAAGGGTCTAGTATAAGGCCTACACCTAGCTAAACAAAACACAGCATTAGCAGGTCAGACTGCAGCAGGTCAATGGTAGCGCTGTAGTGTAAAGCATACACAGAGCTTTGCCTAACTCAGCAGGAACATAACAGACAGTGGTAGCGAAATGGTAATGCTATAATATAGGGCATACACATAGCTGGGCCTAAGTCAGCAATATCAGGACAGACAGCGGCAACTGATAAATGGTAACACTGTATCAAGACAGATAGCAGCAGCTGGAAAATGCTAATGTTGTAGTGTCAGGAGTATACATAGCTTGGCCTAACTCAGCAGAAACAGAAAAGACAGCAGCAGGGAAATGGCAACGCTGTAGCCTAAGGCATACGCATATCTGGCCCTAACTCAGCAATATCAGGACAGACAGCGGCAGCTGGCAAATGCTAACACCATAGTATATGGCATACACATAGCTGGGCCTAACTCTGTAATATCAGGACAGACAGCAGCTAAAAAATGCTAACGTTGCAGTGTCAGGAGAACACATAGCTGGGCCTAACTCATCAGAAACAGAACAGACAGCAGCGGTAAAATGGTAATGCTGTAGGACAAGGCCGACACATAACTAATCAAGATCAGGACAGACAGCAGCATCAGATAATGGTAACGATGTAGTATAAGTCCAACACATAACTCAACATGCTCAGGACAGACAGCAGCAGCAGGTACATGGTATTGGTCGAGTCTAAGGCCTACACATAGCTCGACCTAACTCAGCAGGAACAGATTGCAACAGAAATGTGTTCCCAGGAATGAGCCCCCACCAGACCTGGGCAACAACAAAAATAAACTTAGACTTCTCTGAAAGCAGCAGCAGATTCTTTGTTTGTAGCAGGAATGTGCTCCCATGCATAGAAAAATAAAACAATATTTTCTTTTGACAAAATAGTTTATCGATTGTATTTTACACTTGTACAGCCCATAATAAATTAGTACGACATTAGCTACACATGCTGCCTGCACCGGTCAGCTCTCAGTTTCCATATCGGGCACATTGAGTCTAGAAAAGAACACTGTGTTAGCACAGCCAGCCGCGCCATGTGCTGATACCTCTAAGCCAAAGGGCATCAGAACTGGCGTGGTTTAGCAGCTGCTCTGTCATCCTTCTTTTGTTTGTGAAAAGGCATGGTTACTGTGGATCACATGACCCATACATGATCAGCGCCACACACATGCCGTGCTTTAACCATCGGCAGCACCCAGGCGTCCTCTGCCCGTCAGAGCACAAAAGCCAGTAAAGAACTAGCTTGCCTCGGCTCAGGTGTGGAAGTGTCCCCGGCTCTCCTGCTGGGATCAGTTCCCCTCCCCTTGGTGATGACTGTCACGTTCCAGGGCTGCTATCGGGGTCCTCGGCGGCTGCCTCCAGTGCGCAGGTCAGATCATTGATCACAAGTCATGCTGTAGAATAAGCCTTTAGCTGTGAGGCTAAACTTACCCCACAAAACAAATGCAGCCTTGCTTCATCTTTGTGGACTTGACAGAGATTCATATTCCTTTAAGTTCATGAAAAATATACACTAATCCGATCCTATACAATGCAGATGTCTGGAGGACGAGAAGAATGCATGGCTTCCACGGAGAGATGGGGTAGATAGATATATATATATATACATGTTGTCCATCATGCTACAATCTATCTACCCCATCTCTCCGTGGAAGCCCTGAAATGTTCTCCCCTCTAGACATCTGCATTGTTTTTCTGGAACCTACAGGATCTAATTTTCTATGTCAAGTCCGCGGCAGGCAACATTACCGCAGTGTTCTTTTGCAGACTATATGTGCCCGATACGGAAACTGAGAGCAGACCGGTGAAGGCAGCGTGTGGAGCCAATTGGTATCTGAGAGGTCTATTTTCCAATATGGTTTATGTATGGAGGGCAGTGTCTAGAGTTCACACAGAGGAATAAGGGTTACACTATACTATGGCTGAAACGATTAATCAATTGAATCGAGTTATTCAACACAAAAAGCAAAAGTGGTAAAGTTCCCTTGACATTTAAGATATAATGTTGCTACTAATGTTTAAGCACTATTATTCTACCGCCTGTTATTCAAACGGGCATAATGTGTAAATATATCTATATCAAAAATAAAAAGATTTGAGCAGCACTGCTGTATGTCAAGCGTAGACGGAGTGCCAGCTGCTGAGAAGGCAATCCCCTTCAGATAATAAGCAGGAAAAAATTCCATGGCACCTCCAAGGCGTAAAATAAATTCAGGCTTTAGATTCACACCGAAGGCATTAAAACTATGAACACATGTGGAATTATATACATAACAAAAAAGTGTGAAACAACTGAAAATATGTCATAGTCTAGGTTCTTCAAAGTAGCCACCTTTTGCTTTGATTACTGCTTTGCACACTCTTGGCATTCTCTTGATGAGCTTCAAGAGGTAATCACCTGAAATGGTCTTCCAACAGTCTTGAAGGAGTTCCCAGAGATGCTTAGCACTTGTTGGCCCTTTTGCCTTCACTCTGTGGTCCAGCTCACCCCAAACCATCTCGATTGGGTTCAGGTCCGGTGACTGTGGAGGCCAGGTCATCTGGCGCAGCACCCCATCACTCTCCTTCATGGTCAAATAGCCCTTACACAGCCCGGAAGTGTGTTTGGGGTCATTGTCCTGTTGAAAAATAAATGATGGTCCAACTAAACGCAAACCGGATGGAATAGCATGGCGCTGCAAGATGCTGTGGTAGCCATGCTGGTTAAGTATGCCTTCAATTTTGAATAAATCTCCAACAGTGTCACCAGCAAAGCACCCCCACACCATCACACCTCTTCCTCCATGCTTCACGGTGGGAACCAGGCATGTAGAGTCCATCCGTTCACCTTTTCTGCGTCGCACAAAGACACGTTGGTTGGAACCAAAGATCTCAAATTTGGACTCATCAGACCAAAGCACAAATTTCAATTGGTCTAATGTCCATTCCTTGTGTTCTTTAGCCCAAACAAGTCGCTTCTGCTTGTTGCCTGTCCTTAGCAGTGGTTTCCTAGCAGATATTCTACCATGAAGGTCTGATTCACACAGTCTCCTCTTAACAGTTGTTCTAGAGATATGTCTGCTGCTAGAATTCTGTGTGGCATTGACCTGGTCTCTAATCTGAGCTGCTGTTAACCTGCGATTTCTGAGGCTGGTGACTCGGATGAACTTATCCTCCGCAGCAGAGGTGACTCTTGGTCTTCCTTTCCTGGGGCTGTCCGCATGTGAGCCAGTTTCTTTGTAGCGCTTGATGGTTTTTGTGATTGCACTTGGGGACACTTTCAACGTTTTCCCAATTTTTCGGACTGACTGACCTTAATTTATTAAAGTTTATGATGGCCACTCGTTTTTCTTTACTTAGCTGTTTTTTTCTTGCCATAATACAAATTCTAACAGTCTATTCAGTAGGACTATCAGCTGTTTAGCCACCTGACTTCTCCACAACGCAACTGATGGTCCCAACCCCATTTATAAGGCAAGAAATCCCACTTATTTAACCTGACAGGGCACACCTCTGAAATGAAAACCATTTCAGGTGACTATCTCTTGACGCTCAACAAGAGAATGCCAAGAGTGTGCAAAGCAGTAATCAAAACTAAAGGTGGCTACTTTAAAGAACCTAGAATATGACATATTTTTAGTTGTTTCACACTTTTTTGTTATGTATATAATTCCACATGTGTTAATTAATAGTTTTGATGCCTTCAGTGAGAATCTACAATTTTCATAGTTATGAAAATAAAGAAAACTCTTTGAATGAGAAGGTGTGTCCAAACTTTTAGTCTGTTCTGTAGATATGTCAACTAATTCAAATATTAGTTAAATAAATAAATAAATAAATAAGTGGTGTAAGAAATTAATGAAAAAAAAAAGAAGATAAATAAACTGAAAGATTTAAAAATTAAAAAGAATTGGTCGCCAAAAAAATATGTAAATAAATTCAACAATAGAGAAATATATAAATAATGTCACCAATAAATAAATACATAAATAAATTTACCAATAAATACATAAATAAATTCTTCAATACAGAAATATAGAAAGTTATCAATAAATAAATATATTAAAAATGTTATCCATAAAGAAGTAAATAAATAAAAACATTTAATCATCAAGAAATATATACAGAAGTAAAAAACAATGAAGTTTGGGAGGGAGAGCCAAGGAGAGGGATTGACAAGAAACCCTTCAGTGCCCTGAACCAACGGCAGGGCCAAGAAGTTGCTGCCGATCCAGGACTCGTTAATTTTTTTAAATGTCAGTCTGTCCGCGGAGTCAGTGGACGGGTCCGCTTGTCAGTGACCACCCCACCGGCCGCGCTGAATGTCCGCTCAGAAAGTACGCTGGGGGGGGGGCAAGACAGTACTTTCAGAGCATACTCAGCGAGCTCACAGCAGATGTCCAGTCTGTCAACCCAGCACTCAATGGGGTTGTCGGTGCTCCTGCTGTCGAAGCACTGACGGACCCCGTGTAGTCTGCCGTGTAGTCTGCCACCATGCGGGCCAGCAGCTGGTGGTGACTGCTGCTGCTACTGGTTCGTGCAAGCTGGTAAAATCTCACCCATTAAGTTCACCTGCTCAGCTGCAGGTTTTGCATACAGGCCTCCCTCCAGCTGTCTGGGATGAACTGCTCCAGTTTCCCCTTGCAGCGAGGGTCTAAAAGGGTGGCCAACCAAAACTCATCCCTCTTTTCCTTCCTGAGGCTTTGCTGCATGTGGGCAGCCATGGGGAAGAGGACAGCCCTCTGTGACTCTTCTCGGCTGCCCGGGACCATGACATCTTGGTTCTCCTCCTGCTGCTGCTACTCCCTGTGGGAGCCGCCCCACCCTTGAACTAACGGTGCCCCCCGCACCGGCTCTCCCTCCTGACCAGGCCCAGACTACTGAACATTGGAAAACGTCTCAACAAATTCTTCTTTCTCCTCCTCCTCGTCCTGGTCCGGGTCTTGGTGGAGCATTGTTGCCTCTTCTTGCTCCACCAAGGCACTCTCCCCAGCCTCGAGCAGGCGATCTAGTGTCCTGCCCAGCAGGAATACTATGGGGAGTATGCCATTGAGGCTGACATGCTCCCCGCTGACCATCTTGCCTGCTCGAATGGGGCCAACATGTGGCAAACCTGGTGCATCTGTCCCCACTCCGCATTGGTGATGTAGGGGAGTGGGTTATGATGGCCCAGAAGTTCTTTGGTCCAGCAGGTATTCTTTCACCGGCCATCGCTGCACCCACAACCTCTCCAGCATGTGGAGGGTGGAGTTCCACCGCATCACGCTGTCCACAATCAGCCTGTGAGGTGGCAGACTGTTGTCCTGCTGCAGTTTGGACAGGGACGCATTGGCGGTTGGGGAGTGTCAGAAGTGTCTGGCAGTCCTCCGTATCCATGGCACGATGCCGCTCAACCTTGGGTTTGTGCGTAGGAAATTCTGTACCACAAGGTTGAGGACATGTGCCATGCAGGGCACGTGTGTGAGACTGCCAGCATGGAGGGTGGCGAGGAGGTTGCTGCCGCTGTCACAGACAACCATACCTGCCTGGAGCCTTTAGGTGTCAGCCACTTGTGGACCTGAGCCTAGAGGGCGGCCAGAGCATCAGGTCCAGTGTGTCTCTGTTCCCCTAAGCTCGCAAGCTGGAGCACGGCCTGGCAGCGGATGTGCCCCACACTTGCATAGCTACGGGGACGCTTGCTGGGGGGCTTAGCAGCATTGGAGACAGTAGCTTGAGGGAGAGCAGCAGTTCTCTCCTGGACACCCTGGGGTGGCACCACAAACCGAGATGCCGCCACATTTGATGATCCCTCCCTGGCACCTCGGAGGAACACCCAATGGGCAGTAAAGCTTATATTTTGTCTCTGCCCCTGTCTGCTAGTCCAGGCATCCATTGTCAGATGTAACCTGTCACTGACAGCGTGATACAGCAACAGGGATACAGTCTGCACAATGTGCTGGTGTAGGGCAGGGATGCCAGTCCTGGCAAAGAAATGGCGGCTGGGGACACGCCATCTTGGTTGAGCCTGCTCCAACATCTGCCAGAATGGATTGCAGTCCACAATATTGAAGGGCAGCAGATGTTGGGCGATAACACTTGCCAGGAGCCCTTTGAGTGAAAGCACGTGTCAGTCCTGGGCGGCGTAGGGCGCGGTGCATTCAAATGCGTCGGCAACCGGCGGCTCGTGCCGGTTGGCAGTGGATGCAATAGAGGAGGGTGCAGAGGATGCAAAGTTCTGGCTGCTGGTACCAGTACCTCAAGGAGAGGGAGTGGGGGAGTTGTAGGAGCTGCTGTCCCCGACGCACTGCTGCTGATGCTGCTATGACCACCCTGCATCTTTCCCTACTCCCGCCAATGGTTGACTCTCAGGTGCTGAGTAAGAGCAGTGGTAAGGGCAGCCGAGCAACAGACCTCCCTCTCCTCACCCTGGCATGGCATGGCATGGCACAGCTTGCAAATGCCAATTGTCACATTGTCTGGGGTGAAGTAAGCCCAAACAGGCGACCTACACACCAACCTCCTGTCAGATGGGATGGTGCTGGCTTCCGTCTGTTCAGGCTCAGTGTGCACAGGCGGAGCCGGCACCTGCTGCTGCTGCCACCTTCTGCTGCCATTATCATGGAGCCCCTGCCACTGGGCTCCCTGGTGACCTGGCACACTGTTTGCTTGGGATGCCTACCTTCCTTATTAGTGCTGCTCACCTGACAAGGGAGGTGGCACCCATTCAAAATCACCCTCCTCTTCATCGCCTATAATGTTAGGCCCAAGGTCGACCAGTGGTTGACTGAGGGGAACAGCAGACGTGGAGCCCCCGACCTGGCTCTGCTGTCCCCTCACTGATGCTTGGGTCTGACTAGGTGTGGGGGTTTTGTGGCTGAAACCACCCACACCAATTGGAAGGGATGTCACTGGGATACTGACAGGTGGTACCCCCCCCTCCTCCATCCCTTCCAAAAGGTCCTGACCATCCGGACCAAGCTCTAGCTCACTCTCCTGCATTACCTTCCCCAAGATGTCCCTCTTACTGTTGCTGTCATCAGGGTCGATTCCTGGGGACTGGTCCTAAGGGAGGTGGAAAGCTGCTGCGGCGCAGAGCTGGGGCAGAGGATTCCTTGCCACTGGCTTGGGTCACAAATGACACCACTGCCTCGGCGTCTTCAGATGAAATGGGTCGGCTGCCACGCCCCTAAGAAAATAATGAGGGAGTTTGGACAAACTTTATTGGGTTGGGTACCAAGGGGCAAAAAAATAAATCAAATAGATATGAAACCCTAAAGTAATAACACTAATACAGAGGCGAAGACTGTTTGTTTTTTTTTTGTTTTTTTGTTAGTTTTTTTCACAGACAAAAGACACAGTTAATAATCCCTCCCTAACAAATTAAACCCTAAAACTGTTAGACTAAAATACAGGTAAAAACTTTTTTTTGTTTTTTTTCACAGACAAAATATGCAGACAATAATCCATCCCTAACAAACAAAACCTTAAAACTGTTACACTAAAACATAGGCAAATACTTTTTTGTTTTGTTTTCACAGAGAAAAGACACAGACAATCCTAGCACACAAAAACCTAAAACACAGCAAAATACTTCTTTTTTCCCCGCAGACTAAACAGACAGCAAAAGGCGACACTATACTATATCACTACACCCTACACTAAACCCTATCAGCTACACTATTAACTAAATAACCAACACCATCTCACACTAACTATCTGGATTATATATATGACTGAGCTAACTAACTAATGTACCTAACAGCCTACACTGGATCATATCAGCTACACTAACTAACCTACACTATCTATCTGGATTATATATATATATATATATATATATATATATATATATATACACACACACACACCTAAAGAATTATTATTAACAGCTGTTCTATTTCTCATTAATGCGATTATCTAGTCAACCAATCACATGGCAGTTTCTTCAATCCATGTAGGGTTGTGGTCCTGGTCAAGACAATCTTCTGAACTCCAAACTGAATGTCAGAATGGGAAAGAAAGGTGGGCTACAACAGCAGAAGACCCCACCGGGTATCACTCATCTCCACTACAAATAGGAAAAAGAGGCTACAATTTGCACAAGCTCACCAAAATTGGACTGTTGAAGACTGGAAAAATGTTGCCTGGTCTGATGAGTCTCGATTTCTGTTGAGAAATTCAAATGCTAGAGTCCGAATTTGGCGTAAACAGAATGAGAACATGTATCCATCATGCCTTGTTACCGCTGTGCAGGCTGGTGGTGGTGGTGTAAGGGATGTTTTATGGGCACACTTTAGGCCCCTTAGTGCCAATTGGCCATTGTTTAAATGCCACGGACTACCTGAGCATCGTTTCTGACCATGTCCATCCCTTCATGACCACCATGTACCCATCCTCTGATGGCTACTTCCAGCAGGATAATGCACCATGTCACAAAGCTCAAATAATTTCAAATTGGTTTCTTGAACATGACAATGAGTTCACTGTACTAAAATGGCCCCCACAGTCACCAGATCTCAACCCAATAGAGCATCTTTGGGATGTGGTGGAATGGGAGCTTCGTGCCCTGGATGTGCATCCCTCAAATCTCCATCAACTGCAAGATGCTATCCTATCAATATGGGCCAACATTTCTAAAGAATGCTATCAGCACCTTGTTGAATCAATGTCACGTAGAATTAAGGCAGTTCTGAAGGCAAAAGGGGGTCCAACACCATATTAGTATGGTGTTCCTAATAATTCTTTAGGTGAGTGTGTATATATATATATATATATATATATATATATTATTTTATTTTTATTTTATTTTTTATTTTTTACTGCGCTACCTAACTAATGTACCTAACACCCTACACTGGAACCTAATCAGCTAACTTATTCACTAACTAACCTTCACTACCAACCACTAATTATCTGGATTATATATGAAGTATCAGAAGTATTATAAAAAATCAATTCAGCACTGCACAATTAGCACACTCATCTCTCTCTCGCTCACAACTGCATAAAACAGTACAAAATGGCTGCTGGAAATGTTCTTATATAGTAAGGGGTAGGCAACTTTCCTATTGGTTGTTAGGGACTTTGCTAAGCTAGGACAAAGACATTGCAGCCTTCTCATTGGCCCACAAGCAAGAAGGGAGGTTACTGAAAATAAAAAATCAAGATTATTCGAAATTACAAATATATCTATCTATCTATCTATATTCTAATTATTTGCAAATTCTCAAATTTCAGATAGTCGCGATTAATATTTGTGATTCGAATGTTTGCGCTCAACACTATTGACTGGGCCACTATTTTGCCTTTTGACCTGGCTGACATAATCATTTATTTGACCCTTCTTCTGATATGTCATAAGGAAGGAAAAATGAGACACACAACGGATCCGGTCTGTGTAGCAGCTGTAAGGCCTGTATGGTCCCATCAGAATTGGTTTGTGATTTGGTAGCCAAAAGCAGGAGTGGGTACAAAACACAGGAGACATGCAAATATTCCATTCACGTGTCATCTCTGTTTTGGATCCACTCCAGTTTTTTTTAGGGGGCATTAACAATACTGATGGATTACTGAGAAAATGCTGACCGAGTGAAGGAGTATGCTCCACAGACAGGATCTGTTTTTTGAGGGTTATTGTTCTGACGGATCAGAGGAAGGGCAAAAAAATAAATTACGTCAACACAAACTTACTGCTGACACCCTCTCCACTCTGTCAGGGGGCTCTACTTGTATAATCGTTTAATACAGGCATCCTCAAACTGCGGCCCCCCAGCTGTTGCAAAACTACAACTCCCAGCAGGGCATTGTGGGAGTTGAAGTTTTACAACAGCTGGAGGGCTGGAGTTTTAGGATGCCTGGTTTAATAGAACAGGGTCTGTAGACATCTATGTGGAATCAGCTGACAACAGTGTAAAAGCCCAGTGACTGCCCAAATAAGTGAAGTGCGCAGTGATTCTAAGTATGACGCCTGTCATCTACAGGTCATACAGACTCACAGTATTATTTGACTACCAAAGCAGACACCATATGTGTGTTACTGCAAAGCAGTGTTCTACACAACTAAATTTTGAAAAGACAAAAAGTAAGGGTGAGGGGAAGGTACAAAAGGCGCCAAACCGAGCAAAAATGCACTAGAAAATGTCAAGAATTTGGTATCCTGGTGCTATAGTACTAGCATATTATACATATAGGTAAAAACACTTTTTTTTTTTTACTTTTTAAAACGTTAAACAGGTGAAGTAAAATGAGGTCCCTGCGTGGTTTACACAGAAGGTTGAAGGCGATCCTTTCTAGACTTTTGTACGGCTATATGCATATTCATCCATTTATAATTTGCTTCTAAGTTTCGTATAATTCTCCCACAATCCTCCCATACACTTGTCTATGTATATTTATATTCTGTATGTGTAATTGCATATACACAAGTATATATCACTGGCCCCTATCACGACTGCCCACTATGCGAATTATATATACATATGCGCTCGTTTTGTTACTCATCTATTTTGTCACTCATCTCTTACATTGTATATATGTTCTATGGGGGTTAATCACCACCCACCATGTTTAATAACTGTATCTTTCTCATATGTATACATATGCGCTCGTTCTGTTTTTTGTTTTTTGTTTTTTCGCTCTTTTCACACTTTTATCTGTGTAAATCCACACATGTGTCAGTCACTATATTTGACACGCATTCAATCCATATCCCCTCCTTCATTTTTTTAAAAAAATGTTAAAATGATCTGAAACCATCTATTTTTAAAATATTTATCCATTACATTGTATATGTGTTCTATGGGGGTTAAAACACCACCCACCGTGTTTATTAACTATATCTCTCTCATGTCATGTGGTTTTCATATATACTTATATATATGTTTTTATATTTATTTACATGTGTATATACATCTACAATATATCCTTTGCATCCTATATGTTATGATCCCATATTAGTCTTCCCATTTTTTACTATCCCTCAATTTTTGTATGCCCTTTTTATCCTTAGCTAATGCATTCTCTCTCCTTCCAGCAGCACATGTGACCACACACACAGCACTACCCCTCCGTGCTGCCGGCCAGCCACTCCAAGTGCATAAGGACTGATAACCCCGCCCCCCGAACGCGCGCTCCATTATGCGGTCCACAGGACGCCACTGCGTCCCCGCCTTGCAGTAACACCTCCCCCAGCCATGTCCGCCCAGCCTCAGCCGCCTGCACCGAGTCAACACGTCACCAGGTGACGTACCAATATCTCCTCCCTTCTCCTCATCTACCCCGCCCCCCCACCCATGCATTCCACCAAGCGTTCCACCGCTGGGAACGCCTGCCTGGATCGCTTCTAAGCGCCCCACTTTCCCACCAGCCCTCGGCCACCACTCAGTACATAAGGCTCCATTCCACCCCCCCACACACTCCCCCACCTCCCACATTTATTTTATTTTTATTTCATTCATCTCCTTTTGAACTGTTTGAATTCGACCGGCCACTTCCGCCCTTTGGAACGCAATTTGCGATCCACCGACCGGAAGTGACATCACACCACTTCCGTTTTCGGCATTTTTGGCGCCAATTTGCCAACTAAATCACTAATTGAACTATGCATTTATAGACCTAACCTGCTACATGTATAACTATAGCCACTTGCTCCTGATGAAGGGGAAATCTTGATCCCCGAAACGCGTTGAGCCACATATCTTCTAATAAAGGTGATTTGATCAGAAGCACACTGCCTTGCTGCCATCATTCACTGAGACTCTACACACGATCCTGGCCAGGGGGGAATCGTCACAGGTGTTTTATGCTTATCCTGCTGACGACCCCCCAGTGAAGTAAGTGCCTCACTGGATGTTTTCCCATCCATTTTATTCATTGTTTTTAACCTTGGTTTTTAACCTTTGCCTTCAACCTTCTGTGTAAACCACAGCAGGGACCTCATTTTACTTCACCTGTTTAACTTTTTAAAAAGCTTTAAAAAAAAATTTTTTACCTAGATGTATAATATGCTAGTACTATAGCACCAGGATACCAAATTCTTGACATTTTCTAGTGCATTTTTGCTCGATTTGGCACCTTTTGTACCTTCCCCTCACCCTTACTTTTTGTCTTTTAAAAATTTATATTGAGTGCCCTCCATTTCGGCTGCCACCCTTGCGCTACTCAGACTCTAGTTACCACCACTGTCGGCGCCTACTTCAGACACTCGGGGATTTTTTTCCTTTCTCTTCCCATTCTACACAACTATAAAGGCTCTCTGCAGCCAGGAAATAGCAGTTTTTAACATAATTTGCCGCAAATTTATTCAGATCAAGTTGAATTAGAAAAAATAAATAAATTGGCGAACCAGAGAATTTAATATTTGAAAAATTCACTCATCTCTAGTCACTATTTCCCAGGTGTCCCCTAACTTGCACATCTGCTGTTCTGTCAGGTCTATTGGTTAGTACTAAGTCCAGTATGGCCATCCCTCTAGATGGATCCTGAACCAGTTGGAAAGTAAATTTTATTTAGTTATTGCCAATAACCTATTTCCTTTATGAGATCCACGGGTTTGAGTTTCCTACTGTATATCTGGAAAGTTGAAGTCCCCCATGATAACTACCTTATTATGATTTGCCGATTAATCTGTTTATAGTAGTAGATTTTCTGTGAAGCCCGGTTTATTAGATGGCTTATAACAAACCCGTATCAATATTTTATGGTTGTTTTTTCCTCCATGTATTTCTACCCACAGTGATTCCACATGTTTATTTCCCTCTCTTATATCTTCCCAGATTGTGTGCTTTAGAGAGGACTTTCCATAAAGGCACATCCCTCCTCCTCTCTCTTTTTTACAATAATTTCTGAACAAATTGTGACCCTGTAAGTTAACTACCCAGTGATAGCTATCATTTAGCCATGTCTCAGTTATTCCCACTATGTCATAGTCTTCCTCAATACTTCTTAGTAGAGATAAGCAAACTTCCTGAAATTTGTTTTGGCTCCAATTCTATTGATTCAGCCATCAGATTTGATTAGGCACAAATAAATTTCCAAATGGAAAGTGCCCTGAAAAGTATTGTATTACACTATGGGGTGTCCTATGAATGTATCCAACCGAAGGATGAGTAAATTAATTCTTCCAGTTTGGAATTTGCCCTGAATATTCCCAAATGTTTGGATTAAAAAAAACAAATGAGAGAGAGTGAGAGAGAGTGAGAGAGAGTGAGAGAGAGTGAGAGAGAGTGAGAGAGAGAGAGAGAGAGAGAGAGAGAGAGAGAGAGAGAGTGAGAGAGTGAGAGAGTGAGAGAGTGAGAGAGTGAGAGAGTGAGAGACTGATTGATTAAAAAGTTTGGGGATGCCACCAGAAACATAGGTGGAAGAAATAGAGGAAAATGTATCTATAAACCACAAGGAGATATAGTATGTATAAATATACTGCACATACTAGAGATGAACAAAGCAATTATATCATTTAAATTAACTGCAAAATGTTCGGGGTTGTTAATATTTTATTTCAAATTGATAGAATTTATTTGCTATTTGGTATTTTATTGATCTCCTGGTTTTGACTTTATGGTGTGTTGGTTTTCTTGTCTTCCACCCAGTTGTGGGGTCACTGCCTAGGATTACTGTGCAAGTAAGTAGGGATAGTGGGTCGTGGATGTTTTAGGGCTGCACTAATCCTGCTGTTTGTGTGTGACAGTAGTAGCCTATTATGACATTGACTGATTTCTGTTTCAGGTTCTGGACTTTACTGATTGTATGAGATATAGGAATACTTGTTTGCTTTATTTTGTCTGACACTAGCATTGATACTCAACAAATAAGAAGAGATAGACAACTCAATATTTCTGTTCAACTGATTTGTTGTTACAGCCTTCACACTTGGACTTGCAAACAGGTGACAAGGATAATGAGTAGAAAATCAATCTAATGGACAATGAAAATGTCAGAACATTGCAGATCCTCACTATATTCCAGTAAGAGTTGTAACAGATTTCAATAACCTTGTAATGAGGACTGAGTTGAAAGTAGAATGTGTCAGTCTGTGAAGCAATTCATTGCCTGTGAAGTTTGATATAATCAGGTTATTTCCTTTGGATGCTGGCAGTGAAATGATCTAAATTTGCATGCTTTGTAGAAAACCTTAAACCTATTTCTTCCATTTAATTAATGAAGTGAAATATATAGTTTTTGAATTTTTAGTTTTTTAGAATAGAAACTGGAAAATAAAAGTCAGAATGTATATTTAATGTCTAGTCAAAACAGAAATATGGTGAAGATGACTTTATTAAACTCACTACAATTCTAGAATGTATAGTTTGTTTAACCACTTCAACCCGCTAGCTGAAACCCCCTTAATGACAGGCCACTTTTTACACTTCTGCACTACACTACTTTCACCGTTTATCGCTCAGTCATGCAACTTACCACCCAAATGAATTTTATCTCCTTTTCTTCTCACTAATAGAGCTTTCATTTGGTGGTATTTCATTGCTGCTGACATTTTTAGTTATTAATTGAAATGTAACGATTTTTTTGCAAAAAAATGACATTTTTCACTTTCAGCTGTAAAATTTAGAAAAAAAAAAACAACATCCATATATAAATTTTTCGCTAAATGTATTGTTCTACATGTCTGATAAAAAAATAAAAATGTTTGGGCAAAAAAAAAAATTGGTTTGGGTAAAAGTTATAGCGTTTACAAACTATGGTACAAAAATGTGAATTTCCGCTTTTTGAAACAGCTCTGACTTTCTGAGCACCTGTCATGTTTCCTGAGGTTCTACAATGCCCAGACAGTAGAAAACCCCCACAAATGACCCCATTTCGGAAAGTAGACACCCTAAGTTATTCGCTGATGGGCATAGTGAGTTCATAGAACTTTATATTTTTTGTCACAAGTTAGTGGAAAATTATGATTTATTTATTTATTTTTTCCTTACAAAGTCTCATATTCCACTAACTTGCGACAAAAAATAAAAAATTCTAGGATCTCGCCATGCCCCTCACGGAATACTTTGGGGTGTCTTCTTTCCAAAATGGGGTCACTTGTGGCATAGTTATACTGCCCTGGCAATTTAGGGGCCCATATGTGTGAGAAGTACTTTGCAATCAAAATGTGTAAAAAATGGCTTGCGAAATCCGAAAGGTGCTCTTTGGAATGAGTGCCCCTTTGCCCACCTAGGCTGCAATAAAGTGTCACACATCTGGTATCGCCGTACTCAGGAGAAGTTGGGGAATGTGTTTTACATATACCCATGCTGGGTGAGTGAAATATCTTGGCAAAAGACAACTTTTCCAATTTTTTTATACAAAGTTGGCATTTGACCAAGATATTTATCTCACCCAGCATTGGTAAATGTAAAATGACACCCTAAAACACATTCCCCAACTTCTCCTGAGTACGGCGATACCACATGTGTGACACATTTTTGCAGCCTAGATGCGCAAAGGTGCCCAAATTCCTTTTAGGAGGGCATTTTTAGACATTTTGATCCCAGACTTCTTCTCACGCTTTAGGGCCCCTAAAAAGCCAGGGCAGTATAAATACCCCACATGTGACCCCACTTTGGAAAGAAGACACCCCAAGGTATTCAATGAGGGGCCTGGCGAGTTCATAGAATTTTTTTTTTTTGCATAAGTTAGCGGAAATTGATCTTTTTTTTTTTTTTTTTTCTCACAAAGTCTCACTTTCCGCTAACTTGGGACAAAAACTTAAATCTTTCATGGACTCAGTATGCCCTTCAGCAAATACCTTGGGGTGTCTTCTTTCCAAAATGGGGTCAGTTGTGGGGTGTTTGTACTGCCCTGGCATTTGAGGGTCTCCGCAATCATTACATGTATGGCCAGCATTAGGAGTTTCTGCTATTCTCCTTATAATGAGCATACAGGTAATGAGATTATTTTTTTTTCCGTTCAGCCTCTGGGCTGAAATAAAAAAACTGAACGGCACAGATTTCTTCATTCGCATCGATCAATGTGGATGAAAAAATCTCTGCCCAAAAAAAAAAAAAAAAAAAAAGGAGGGGAAAGGCGTCTGCCAGGACATAGGAGCTCCGCCCAACATCTCCATTCACATCAATCGATGTGGATGAATAAATCATTGCCGGGATTTTTATTTAATTTTTTTATATACAAAGTGTTTGCCAAAGCATAGGAACGCCGCCTCCTCCTCAGCTCGTATGCCTTGGCAAACGTATCTTTTACTGCAGAGTAGAAATCTCGTCTTGCAGCGCCGCATACACCGACTTGTGTGTAATCTGACAGCAGCGCAATGCTTCTGTCAGAATGCACATCAGTGCTGCAGCTAGTTGATCGGTTGGTCCACCTGGAAGGTAAAAAAAAAAAAAAAAAAAAAAACAGGCCGCAACACAATAATTTTATTAACTTTGGAACAGAACATATAAACTTTAACTTTTTGAACTAAACATTAACCTTTTTGCTTACTTTTTTTTTTTTTTTTTTTTTTTTTTACCTTTATAGAACAAACCTCTCCTTCCCCATGGGTCAATGTGCAAAGCGCAAATCGCCCAAAGATGTGGCGAAGTGCGTTATGCACTTTGTCCCAGGTGAAAGGAGACGTTTGCAGCAGCTGTATGTGAATGGGCCCTAATAGCCCTGTGTGCCTGTCCTGTTGAGATGTGATCCCTATGCTAGGTGTACCTGTGTGTTGTACTTCCGGAAACACTCCCCTAAGCATAGGGCAGGGTGGTCAGGGCAGTCAGGACAGAAATAGCGGGTGTCACGCCTTATTCCACTCCTGCTACAGACACAACATCTTTTTGGGGGTGACGGTTGGGTTGAGGTACCGGCAACGACATTGGGGAAATGTCGCTCGTGTAGACGGCTAACTACACTGGTGGATGGGGCCACGGAACCTCCTGGGTACAGGAGGTTCTCGATGATCTCTTCCTGAAATTTGAGGAAGGATCGTGTTCTCCCAGCCTTACTGTAGAGAACAAAACTATTATACAGAGCCAATTGAATCAAATATACAAACACCTTCTTATACCAGCGTCTGGTTCTGCGGGACACTAAATACGGAGACAACATCTGGTCTTAGAAGTCCACCCCTCCCATGTGAAGGTTATAGTCGTGGACTGAGAGCGGCTTTTCAATGACACGGGTTGCTCGCTCAATTTGGATTGGATTGTCGTGTCTGCGTGAATGGAGGAGAGCATGTAAACGTCACGCTTGCATCTCCATTTCACCGCGAGCAGTTCTTCGTTACACAAGGCAGCCCTCTCCCCCTTGCAAGACGGGTGCTAACGAGCCGTTGGGGGAAGCCCGCACGACTAGTTCGCGTGGTGCCACAGCAGCCAATCTGTTGTAGAAACAAATGCCTGAAGAGGGCCACACTTGTGTAGAAATTGTCCACATAAAGATGGCACCCTTTGCCGAATAAGGGTGACACCAAGTCCCAGACTGTCTTCCCACTGCTCCCCAGGTAGTCAGGGCAACCGACCGGCTCCAGGGTCTGATCTTTTCCCTCATAGATCCGAAATTTGTGGGTATAGCCTGTGGCCCTTTCACAGAGCTTATACAATTTGACCCCATACCGGGCACGCTTGCTTGGGATGTATTGTTTGAAGTCAAGGCGCCCGGTAAAATGTATTAGGGACTCGTCTACGCAGATGTTTTGCTCTGGGGTATACAAATCTGCAAATTTCTGGTTGAAATTGTCTATGAGGGGCCGAATTTTGTGGAGCCAGTCAAAAGCTGGGTGGCCTCTGGGACTGGAGGCGGTGTTGTCGCTAAAGTGCAGGAAGCGCAGGATGGCCTCAAAACGTGCCCTGGACATAGCAGCAGAGAACATGGGCATGTGATGAATTGGGTTCGTGGACCAATATGACCGCAATTCATGCTTTTTAGTTAGACCCATGTTGAGGAGAAGGCCCAGAAAAATTTTAATTTCGGAAACTTGGACTGGTTTCCACCGGAAAGGCTGGGCATAATAGCTTCCCGGGTTGGCGGTTATAAATTGTGTGGCATACCTGTTTGTTTCGGCCACAATTAAGTCCAAGAGCTCCGCAGTCAATAACAGCTCAAAAAAATCCCAGGGCCGAACCGATCTGAGCTGTCTCAACCAGAACTCCAGACTGGGCGGTGAAAGGGGGAACTACAGGTGCGGCTGAAGTTGGGGACTGCCAATTAGTGTTTGCCAGCACCTCTGGGATTCTAGGGGCTCTACGGGCCCATCTTTGCGGTGGCTGCGACGGGGTCACTACTGCTCGTGACACCGTACCAGCTTCAACTGCCCTTCTGGTGCTCGCCACTTCACCAGGTTGTACGGCAGTGCTGGTACTAGGTCCAGGGAGGGCTGCACTGCTGGTGTATGCCTCACCACGTAATCCGACAGCGCCAGCCCCACTCTGCTGCTCTTGAAGCGGATCCTGCGCAACCTGTGGTCTAGCAACATGGGGCCGGGTACGCCTGGTGCCATTAGGGACCTCAGCCTCCTCGTCCGAATTTTGGGTCAGAGAGCCACTGCTTTCTACAGGTTCGTATTCTGACCCGCTAGATTCATCAGATGACGGTTCCCATTCCTCATCCGACTGGGTCAGAAGCCTGTAGGCCTCTTCAGAAGAATACCCCCTGTTTGACATTTGGGCAACTAAATTTAGGGGTATTCCCTGAGACTACCCAAGAAAAAAAAGCAAGCCTGTCTTACAAATGGGAGGCTAGCGAAGTACCGGAGGCCGCTGCGGTTGATAAAAATATCAAAACTGATTTTTTTATCGCCGCAGCGCGTGTAAAGTGATTGTACAGTGATCAAAAAATATATATTTTTTGTCACTGCGGTGGGGCGGGTGTGGGCGAACGCACGTGTGGGCGACTGATCAGGCCTGATCGAGCAGACACTGCGTTTTGGGTGGAGGGCGAACTAAGGTGACACTAATACTATTATAGATCTGACTGTGATCAGTTTTGATCACTTACAGATACTATAAAAGTACAAATGCTGATTAGCGATACGCTAATCAGCGAATCAGTGACTGCGGTGCGGTGGGCTGGGCGCTAACCGATCCCTAAACTACCTAACCAAGGGGCCTAAACTATCCTAAAACCTAACGGTCAATACCAGTGAAAAAAAAAAAATGTGACAGTTTACACTGATCACTTTTTTCCTTTCACTAGTGATTGACAGGGGCGATCAAAGGGTTAATTGGGGTGCAGCGGGTGATCTGGGGCTAAAGTGTGGTGTTGGTGCTACTCATTGTGAAGCCTGCTCCTCTGCTGGATCCAACCGACGAAAAGGACCAGCAGAGGAGCAGGGCAGCCATATAACAGATCATATTTACTAATATGATCTGCTATGTGGCTTCTGATAGTTTTTTTTTTAAATCATCAGCTTGCCAGCTGGCAAGCTGATTGGCTGGCAAGCTGATGACGCGACCCCCCTTGACGAAATGCCGGCCCGAACCGCGCATGCGCAGGCCGGCAAAGCGCGTCATCTCGCGTCTCGCGAGATGACGCGTATATGCGTGACTCTGCGCAGCGCTGCCGCCTCCGGACCGCACATCTGCGTTAGGCGGTCCAGAGTCGGTTAAAGCTAATTGTAAAAAAAAATTAAAATTGTCTGCATTAAAAATTTTATTTTTAGGGGTTGTTTTTCTGTAATTTGAAACTCTGTAAGGCTGGCTTCACACTGCTGTTATTAGTTCCAGCAGGCGGCTATTCTGGTAACATCCAGCAATGCTGACTCCAGAGTGCTCTGGCAGACTGTTCTCTGCCAGAATTGTGTGTCAATACTAATAACAGCAGTGTGAAACAGGCCTTACAGAGTTTCAAAATTCCTTTTTTTTTTTTTCCTCACAACTAGTGTTGAGCAAATCGAAGTTCACAAAGTGGAATTCGATCTGAATTTCAGGAAAAATTTGATTTGCCGTGAAGCCGAATTTAAATAAATAAAAATAAAATCATACTTACCCAATCAATTTGAGCATGAAGAGGTTGAGCTTCTAGAAAGATGGCCATGGTGGCCTCTTCGTGATCAAATGGATGAGGTAAGTACAGTTTATATATATATTTTTTAATTGGCAAACACTAAAATGCTTTAATATGAATCTCAAATGCAGTGATTAGCGAAAAACACGACATCTGAGGAGTTCAATGATGGGGACCTGTAATTGCACCCGCTAATTGCGAAAAAAATACACTTTGTGATGTACTCATTTGTCATGAAATTATATTTTTTGCTAAATTTGGCAAAGAAGCCGAATCAAATTTTAGAGAACTTTGCTTATCTCTATTCACAACCATAGACTTAAAGGATATAATTCTGTCTGATTAGGGTTGCAAAGATGGAACCGCAAATCCCCAACCCCTATTGTGATGGTCACGTACACTACACACAGGGGGGGAGATAGTGACCACTGCGCTCCACCCTCACCCCTGGCCCTGCCTACTTGCCTCGCAAGTCCTAATGACAGGGAACAACTAGACGGCAGTCCCTCACATATGGTTACGTGTTGGGAAGACAAATAACGGAACGTGAATGGCATCGGGTCAATACCTAGAGAGCTACGCAGTACTAAGGAATGAGCAGAAAATAGTCAGGAAAAGCAGAGGTCAAATACCAGGAGAGAAACGAAGTACAACAGGAGTCCGCAAAGAATGGTTAGGTGGAAGCCGGGGTCAGGATACCAGGAGCGATGCGCAGTACAGGAGGAGCAGGTAAAGGATCGTCAGGGAACAGGATCAGGTAGTATTCAGTAGTCCAACAAAAAGCTAGGAACCTAGAATTAACAGGTAACCTGTGGCCAGCAAGCTGCCTGTACTTATAGTAGAGTGTGAGGGTCATGTGACGTGGCCAGCGTCACATGACTGACAGACAGACAAGTCGAGCACCGAGTGATCAGCTCGGCGCTCAAGGAAGACCTAGGAGCAGGGAGCCCTGGGAACGAGGCCAAACACAGATCCTCGCTCCCGAAGCTAAGCAGCAGGTCTGTGGCTGATGGGAGACTGAGTGCGCCTTATGCGCCCTATGCGCCCCGTGACACCTATAAAGACATATGTTAAAATTAATCAGCATACCGTTTTAGAACTTTTAGATTAGAAAATTAGCTTATAAATTTGTCATAGATATATGTTAATAGCTTTAGCAAATATATATGTTAGCATGCAATTGATGGGTTTTTCATAATAACTTTAAAAAGGCCTTACAAGGCTAAATCATTATTATTTTTTCTATATTATGCCAAAATAATGGTTATTGATATCTTCTGCACAATGGAACTTCATTTCTTTGATAACACCACAACAGTAAGGCCTCATGCACACAACCGTTGTGTGCATCTGTGGCCGTTGTTCCATTTTCCGTGATTTTCTTCAGACCCATTGACTTTCAATGGGTCCGTTGAAAACTCGAAAAATGCACCGTTGTTCATCAGCTGCCGTGATCCGTGTTTCCTGTCAAGTCAATAGGTCCGTGAAAGAACACGGATGCACACAAGATTGGCATCCGCGTTCGTGATCCGTGGCCGTAGGTTACTTTCATACAGACGGAGCCGAAGATCCGTCTGCATAAAAGCTTTTTCAGAGCTTCGTGAAAACTTCGTGAAAACTCAGATCCGACAGTATATTCTAACACAGAGGCGTTCCCATAGTGATGGGGACGCTTCTAGTTATAATATACCACAAACTGTGTACATGACTGCCCCCTGCTGCCTGGCAGCACCCGATCTCTGACAGGGGGCTGTGATCCGTAAAATTAACTCCTCAGGTGCCATACCTGAGGGGTTAATTGTGCATATCATAGCCCTCTTTAAGAGATCAGGGGCTGCCAGGCAGCAGGGGGCAGACCCCCTTCCCTCCCCAGTTTTAATTTGATTGGTGGCCAGTGCGGCCCCCCCTCCCTCCCTCTATTGTATTAGTTTCATTGGTGGCCAGTGTGCAACCCCCCCCGCCCCCCGGACCTCCCTCTATTGTATTAATTTAATTGGTGGCCAGTGTGTGCCCTCCCCGGCCCCCCCTCCCTCCCTCTATTGTATTAGTTTCATTGGTGGCCAGTGTGCTCCCCCCCCCTCCCTCTATTGCATTAGTTTCATTGGTGGCCAGTGTGCGGCCTCCCCCCCGGCCCCCCTCCCTCTATTGTATTCATTTAATTGGTGGCCAGTGTGCGCCCCCCTCCCTCCCTCTATTGTATTAGTTTCATTAGTGGCCAGTGTGCGGCCCCCCTGGCCCCCCCTCCCTCCCTCTATTGTAATAGTTTCATTGGTGGCTAGTGTCCGGCCTCCCCCCCCCCCCCCCCGATCACAGGTGGCAGCGGAGAGTTCCGATCGAAGTCCCAGTTTAATCGCTGGGGCTCCGATTGGTAACCATGGCAACCAGGACGATACTGCAGTCCTGGTTGCCATGGTTACTTAGCAATATTAGAATCATCATACTTACCTGCTGCGCTGTCTGTGACCGGCCGGGCGCTCCTCCTACTGGTAAGTGACAGATCATTAAGCAATGCGCCGCACAGACCTGTCACTTACCAGTAGGAGGAGCTCCCGGCTGGTCACAGACAGCGCAGCAGGTAAGTATGATGCTTCTAATATTGCTAAGTAACCATGGCAACCAGGACTGCAGTAGCCTCCTGGTTGCCATGGTTACCGATCGGAGCCCCAGCGATTAAACTGGGACTCCGATCGGAACTCTCCGCTGCCACCAATGATCGGGGGGCCGCACACTGGCCACCAACGAAATTAATACAATAGAGGGAGGGAGGGGGGGCCGGGGGGGGCAGACACTGGCAACCAATGAAATTAATACAATAGAGGGAGGGGGGCCGGCACACTGGCCACCAATGAAATTAATACAATAGAGGGAGGGGGGGGGGCCCACAATTGCACCATATTGTGTCAACGTCAAACGGATCCGTCCCCATTGACTTGCATTGTAAGTCAGGACGGATCTGTTTGGGTCCGCACGGTCAGGCGGACACCAAAACAATTTTTTCTTCATGTCCGTGGATCCTCCAAAAATCAAGGAAGACCCACGGAAGAAAAAACAGACACGGATCACGGACCTACGGACCCCGTTTTTGCGGACCTTAAAAAAAAACGGTTGTGTGCATGAGGCCTAAGGCAAACATAAAATGCATTGAGTAATTAATGATACATCTATCTAACATTGAATATGACATAGAGCAGATGGGATGGGGAAGAAGTTAGCTTCTAAATTAGGAAGCGGGATGAAGGGGGAGATCCTGGGGTACATATTAATTAGGAGAAGTTTCTATATTTTTCCACGCGGACCAGGTAGAGAGAAACTTCTTTCTGGTTCCTAGTTCCCAGTTAGTTATTTCTTCAAGATGGTAGATTTTGTCTATTCTGTTTCTCCATTGTTCAATGGGTGGAGTTTCAGAAGAGCGCCACTTAGTGGGAATCAAGAGCAGGGCTGCTGATAACAGGTAAGATAATAACCTTGTTTGTATGTCAGACTTTGTTATACCTAACAATAAAAGGGCAATTTCAGGTGTGCAGGGGGAACTTGAGTTGCAAATATTATTACTTATTTGGAAGATCTGTCTCCACCACAAAGATAGTGGAAGGAAACTCCACCAAATGTGCATAAAAGTGGCCCTTTCTGAACCACATCTCCAGCACATATCGGAAACGTCAGGGTACAGGAGAGCTAATTTATCAGGAGTTTTATGCCACCTAGACAAAATTTTATATCCGTTCTCCTGTACCCAGACACATCTTGAGAGTTTATGTGGAATATTTAGAAGTGCATTCAGTTCTTTGCCAGAAAATTGTTTGTCTAAGTCTTTTTCCCAATAGCCTACGAAGGCGGGTTTAACCCTTGTGGGGGGAAGGTTTAGCTTTTTGTAGAAAAAAGAGATCAATTTGGGGGGGGGGGTAGCAGGTAATGGACAATAGGTTGTCAAACCAAGTAGGGGAACGAGTATTGGGTATAGACCTAGTATGTAAGAGTAACTCAGCTCTAAGAAATTTAAGAGTGAGAAAATTGGTGGAAGAGATGTTTAAGGTAGAGGCTAGGTCTAGCTCAGAAAGGACACAACCATCCTTGTCTAGGAGTACTGTTATAAGGGTGGGTGATGTTTTAAGTTTTGGAGGGGTTGAAGATCTAATCTCCAAAGGGGCTAGGGAATACACATTTTTTATTTGTAAGAGGGGAGAGAGAGGGAATAGATCCTTATGATTGAAAGAGAACCAATTCCATACTTTAATGGTAGAACAAATGAAGGGATTAGACATTAGCGGTAGTGATGTAAGGGGTTTGTCTGATAACAAAAGGGACTTAAGGGGGGAATTAAAGTTAGCATTCTCAATGTGGAGCCACATTTTGTGGGGGGGGGGGGAGCGGATCCAATCAATCGCTCTACAGGTGGATTGCCTTCATGTATAACTCAGGGTCAGGTAAGCCAATACCCCCAAAGCATTTAGGTTTGATAAGAGTGGAGAGTGAAATTCTGGACTTTTTTCCTGTCCACAAGAACTGACGTACAAGTCTGTTTAATTTTATGAAAAATGAACGGGGAATTGTGATGGGTAGTACTTGGAGGAGATAAGTAAGCCTAGGGATGACCAACGACATCACCATATTTTTCTTGCCAAACAAGGAAAGGTAATGTCCTTCTAATGAGGTCAATTGAGCGGCGGTGGATTGTAAAAGGGGAATATAATTCAGTTGGAAGAGGTCGGGAAGATGAGCGTTTATTTTAATTCCCAAATATGTTATATGTTGGTCAGTCCAATTAAATGGGGAATTTGATTGGAGTATTTTAATGGAAGAAGGGGATAGGCCAGTATGTAGGATTTGCGATTTATGTGGGTTAATTTTAAAGTTGGAAAGTGAACTAAACTTGTTGAGTACTGAGAGTATCTTGAGCATGGAGGTAAGGGGGTTGGTAGTGAGAATTAGAAGGTCATCAGCAAAGGTGGCTAATTTAAATTCTTGAGGTCCAATTTTTAAACCATAGATAGAGTTCTACTGTCTGAGGGCTTGCATGAGGGTTTCCATGACTAAGACAAAGACGAGAGGGGAGAGGGGGCAACCTTGGCGGGTTCCGTTCTTAATCAAAAAGTTGGAGGATATGTGGTTGTTCACTAGAACTGAGGCGGAAGCATTATTGTACATTGCAAAAATAGCATGTATATATGGGAGAGTGAAGTTAAATTTGAGTAGGGTGAGTTTGATGTAAGACCAATCTATGCGGTCAAAAGCTTTTTCCGTGTCGGTGCCTAGGAGAACCAGAGGTAACTTTTTGTTTGAGGTATAATAGAGAGCGTCTAAGATTTTAGTTGTATTATCCTTTCCTTCCCGTCCTTTAACAAACCCCACCTGGTCAGGGTGAATCAGATTTGGGAGAATAGGTTGGATTCTGGATGCAAGCATCTTTGCTAGAAGTTTTAAATCAATATTTAAAAGGGGTATTGGCCGGTAATTGGCACATTGGGTGGGATCTTTTCCCTCTTTGGGTATAATAGTAATCACTGCCTTTGTCATGTCTGGGGAAAGGGGGCAATTTTGTAAGGCTTGGTTACATACACGTAACAAATAGGGAATTAACGTGGCTTGGAATGTAGAATAATAGATAGTTGAGAGCCCATCAGGGCCAGGACATTTACCTTTTGGAGAGCTTTTAATGGCTACGGTGAGTTCCTCCATAGGATGGCAATTTTAGGGAATCTAAAAAAGATTTAGGGAGCGGATTAGCATCCATGTTAGTTTGGGAGGCAGTGGGGGGGGGTAAATTGTAAAGGTCATTGTAGAAAAGGCGAAATTGCTCAGCAATGGCCTCAGGTGAATAAAGTTGATGACCTTGGACGGATTTGATTGAGGTAACATATCTGGTGTTTGTTCTTCGTTTAATACGATTTATCATAAATCTCAAGGCTTTATTTCCATGTGCGTAAAATTTATGTTGGGAGGAGAGGTAATACTTGGCAGTTTTTTTTTTTATTCAGTAGGTTTTTGTGCTCACATCTAAGAGCTGAGAGATCAAATAGATGTTGTGGATCAAGGGATTGTTTATGCAACATTACTAGGGTGTGTATACGGTCTAATAAGGAGGAGAATTGTTTATCTGCTTTTTTTTTTAGGTAGGAGCATTTACTGATAAAGTGACTTCGGATAAATGCTTTATGGGCATCCAATAATACTTGCTGGGAAATGTCAAAAAATCGGAGAGTGGTCCGAGATGGTAATGCTTCCAATCTGAGGGTCTGAGGACTGATGCAGGAAATCTTTGGGTACGAAGATATAGTCAATTCTACTATATGAATGACCTGGAGCTGAATAAAAAGTATAATCAATAGAAGAATGATGCATACATCTCCATATGTCATACCTTCCCTGAAGGACTCCACCAAAGATAGGACCTCCAGAAGCCACGGGACCTGATCATAGTTAGGGGAGTAAATATTCACTAGGGTGAATATCTTATGGCCAATAAGCCCTTTCATGATAATATATCTTCCCTCTGGGTCTGATATATGAGGTGACTATTGGAAATATTGGATGTTTTGTTCGAAAGCCAATGCTGACTCCCCTAGAGGCCACACCATCCGATCCGCAATGAAACCACTCAGGGAATCTGGAGTGGGAGAGATCTGGAAATTAACCCTGTTTATAGTGTGTTTCTTGGAGGAAAACTACTGAGCAGTTCTCTTTCCATAGAAAAGAAAGGATTTGGGATTTTTTAGAGGGAGATCTAAGTCCCTTCACATTGAAGGGTAAAAGTTTGAAATCTGTCATGAGAAACTATATGGCAAGTAAAGGGAGGTATAAATGTTGTTTTGCACGTCCCATCTAATAGAGGGAATATGGAAGTGATAGGCAGCCTCGAGGAGAGTCAGGCCCCGGTATGCCACATATTTATAGCCGAAGATATGGTACAGTAATACTCTCTGACTGTAAAATAGCAATAAAATAGCAATGAAAAACAAAAACTGAAAACAACATAAGAACAAAACCAGGGTTGCGTTGAGGCAACCAACAATGAGGACATTTGTGAGAAGCTCTTAGGCCTCTAGTAGGAGGGGGGGGGAGGGTATCAACCTAATTAAAATGACCTGCTGCGGGTTGATAGAAGTTACTATGATGTGACCAACAAGGTAATATAGGGGAAAAGGGAGAGGTGGGGCAGAGGAGGAGAAGGGGGCTCTAAGAGGGGTGAAGTAGGGGGATGGGGGAAGGAAATGAAAGGGTGAGAAATTTAAGGGGGTTCAAGGAGGGGAAGAAGGTAAGTATATTTGGTCAGAAGTAGTAATTAGCTATAAAAGTTAGGCGTTATCTTTAGGTATTACGAAGTGGACCAGGCGATCCTCTTGGGGGTCAGAAGGCTATTTCTTCTCTTTGCCCGTTGGTGCTTTGGAGTGCTGGCTCTCTCCCACGGAGTCATCCTAGGTAGGTCTGGTAGAGGTGCGATATTTGAGACAGTGTCCAAGCAGGTGATATCCAGAGGAGGAATGTCCGTGGAGGATAGTAATTCTTGGAGGTCTTCGTATGAGGAGATCCTGACAAATTTCCCAGAGCAATTGAATGAAAGGCAAAAGGGAAAAGTCCATCTATATGGGATCTGCAATCTACACAGATGATCTGTGAGAGGCTTAAGCATTTTTCTCTTTTGGAGGGTAATCGGGGCTAAGTCCTGATATATTGATACAAGATTATATCTGAAAGAGACGCTGCTTGCAGATCTCGCAGCAGTAAGGATTTTTTCTTTATCCCAGATAATGTCCCTGGGTGGCTCATTGCTTTTAGGTTTTGGTCTGAGCGCTCTGTGAGCTCTTTCAATTATGAGGCCTGAGGAATCTTCGTCTCCTTGAAGGGAGGATGCGATGTGTTTGATAGCAGGTAAAATTTCATCATTTGCCACTGATTCAAGTATACCTCTAAATTGAAGATTGTTTCTTCGGCTGCGGTTCTCTTGGTCCTCTATATTCACATATAATGTGTTGATATGCGTCTGGCACATGGAGAGGGATTGAGCCATCACTGAGCTGTGTTCAAGTGTATTTCCTGGGTCAGGACTGATATTTCTTGTTTCAGCGGGAGTAAGGCTTCAGCTAAAGCTTGTTTAATGAACCTTCTGGATACCGGTAATGCTCGGGGGGATCCTGTGTACCCCGCTTCACTTTCCCCCTCAGACTGACCTTCCTCTCCGACATCAGGAGCACGGTCGTTCAGCTGCACTATTTTGGATTCTTTAGCTCCTGGGCCTGCCGCTTGTTTCTTGAGAAACTTGGCCATCACCGAGTTAGGATTTATTGATTTGGGAACAGTGCCTGGCTCAGAGGGTCTCTGTCCACCAATTTTGACCATGTTTAGGGTCTCTGTGCTTGCGTAGGCTAGAATCCCAGCAGATCAGTGTGCGGTGCTCAGCAAGACGCGACCATACAGCGCTAGCTCCGCCTCCTGCATATATGGCCTTCTAATATAATTTTTTTAAGTCCGCTCACCAGCATGCCCTCAAATATAATTTTTTACAGGGTCCACTTACCAGCAGGCCTCACATTGAATTTTTTACAGCGTCCGCTCACCAGCAGACCCTCACATATAATTTTTTAGAGGGTCCACTCACGAGCAGGTCCTCACATATGATTTTTTTACACGGTCTGCTCACCAGCAGGCCCTCACATATAATTTTTTACAGGGTCCATTCACCTGTAGGCCCAAACTTTAAATCTTTTAAAGGGTCAACTCACCTGCAGGCCCGAAAATCAAATATTTTACAGGGTCAGCTCACCTGCAGGCCTGCACATCAAATCTTTTACAGGGTCAGCTCACCTGCAGGCCCACAACTCAATGTGAATGAGGCCCTCCTTTATGTGATACACAGGTTGTATTGGAGTGCCTCTTCCTTGTAATTTTTGGCAGCACTTGCACTTTATATCCAAGTAAATATACAAGAAAGAATGTTTTCAATCAATTTTTCCTATAAAATCAATTTTTTACTTTGGTTTTGTGCGTAAAACCTTAATTAAATTGTGGGCCTGATGATCAGTTTAAGGCCTTTTAAGCAGCATCATGAGGAGCATTGTAATAAAAATGAGTGGTAAGGTGACATGGTGTGGAGATGGCAGCGTGAGAAGGCCACATAGTGGCACAATTACAGAGTCTGAATAAAAGACTGAGGACACAGATTGTTGAGAAAGATGCAGATGGAAACAAATATGCAGAGCTGTATGACAGTTACCTGCAGATTAATGCAGCCATCAAAATCAAGTTGGGTTTGTCGGTTCCACCTCACCAGCAGGCCCGCACCTAAAAGCTTTACTGGGTCAGCTCACATGCAGGCCTGCAACTCAAATCTTTTACAGGGTCAGTTTAGCTGCAGGCCCGCAATTCAAATCTTTTACTGGATCAGGTCACGTGCAGGCCCACAACTAAAATCTTTTAAAGGGTCAGCTCACCTGCAGGCCCGCAACTCAATTTTTTTATAGGGTCAGTTCACCTGCAGGCCTGCAACTCAAATCTTTTATAGAGTCAGCTCACATGCAGGCCCGCACCTAAAATCTTTTACTGGGTCAGTTCACATGCAGGCCCGCAACTCAAATCTTTTACAGGGTCAGCTCACATGCAGGCCCGCAACTCAGAACTTTTACAGGGTCAGCTCATATGCAAGCTCTCGCATATAACTTTTTTAGAGGGTCAGCTCAGCTGCAGGCCCTCGCATATAATGTTTTACAGGGTCAGCTCACTCGCAGGAACTCGCATATAATGTTTTACAGGGTCAGCTCACCAGCAGGCCCGCACCTAAAATCGTTTACAGGGTCAGCTCACCTACAGGCCAGCAACTCAAATCTTTTACAGGGTCAGCTCATCTGCAGGTCTGCAACTCATGCTGCCTTGCTTTGAAGTAGTAGCCATAGCCGATTATCAGGCTCCCTCTCCGAAATTGAACAAAAAGTTGATAGGAAAGAAATCCAAATGGATCGTGGATGTCACGGGGACGTGCGATCAGGCAGAAGTTATCTAGAGTCAACAAAGTGGCATCAGGGTCTCTCCTGTATAACATTTTCTCATCCAAAATACTGCAGTAGCACTACGGTGCTCGATCAACACTAGTACCAACAAATGACATTGTGCAGAGAAAAAAAACTAAACCCAATGTAAAAAAGTAGGCATATTTTTTGCACAGATTGTATAGATTTTATGTATGCTGAATTTATTACTTACATCCTGTGCCATGCCAAATTGTAAAAATTCAAGTCTATGAAAAGGGAATGACCTCAAAATGAAAACTGTCAGAGCAATTATTGCATGGTCCATCAAGTAGCACTACTTTTGTTCTTTGATGCATGGCAACTCCATTGCCATTATGTAAGCAGTTTTTAGCATTACCCCAAATGACCATCAAGTGTATTGAAGAACTGTAGTTTCCTGTAGGTCATTTTCCTAACAATGTTGGCCTGTGCAAGGATGAAAGTATAAGGAAATACTTAACAAATTTGTAACAATTCTTAACACATCAAATTAATTACAAATTACCCAATAATTTAGTTGCCAAAGAAATCTGAAACTTTTTTACAAATAACATAAAACAGCACACCATTTTACTGTCCATATTAATGCGAAAAACCACATGGGTGGAAGAAAAAGGATGGTCACTTGAAATTTAGAGGAAATGGGGAAGGGGGCTTGGCCTGAATGGCTTAGAGTATGACAGCCTGGATCAGTCAAAGAGAGACCAGCAGGCAGGGAGGTGCTTGTGCAGAATAGGCAGAATGTTATTCTGCATTGTACTTGTAATTAGGCGAGAGACAAAAGAGAAGGGAGAGGCGCTCATAGGGTGGTGGGTAACGGTTATGTGGTTTAGCAAAGTGGTTGGAGTGTGCTCACCTTTTGGTGTTGTGCGGGTTGGAGCACAACGTCCGTGAAGGCAGGTACACGTGGGAGGTGGTTTGGGTGGTCGGTGCTGCCAATACCCGTTCGGTCCCTTAGGGTGGAGTTGCCAAGGACTCCTTGGGGCTGTGAAGGAAGAGGTTGCTGGCTTTTGTGTGGATGCACACAGTAGGGTATTTCTTTGGCGCACAAAAGACGACCTCAGTCAGTGGACTTTTGGTGAAATAGCGGTTTTATTGTTCAGTAGACAACGCGTTTTGGAGTTTATAACTCCTTTATCAAGTCTAAAAAAGGGTATAAAAAGTGCCGAAGCCAAAAAGTATCCCCACATAGTTAGATGGGTATGCACATGCATTATACAATAGAATATTAGAGAGTTGTGCACGCACATTATGCATTAAAAGATGTATAAATATACATTAAAAATAATAATAAGAAGAACTGTAGTTTGCAGATAGGAACAAAATGTGAATGTCAGTTTCAACTGCAGTTTGTTAAAAGCAAAGAAAGTCAATTGGTGTTCAATGGTCCGCTTATAAGGCCACTTTTGGACCCAGTGGTATCTAATAATTTCTGCTAGCATAAAATTGTGTGCTCAAATGTGTCTCAGGAGGACTGTGGTTTTGAGATGAGTGAATGTATACGCCATGTGAAGGTGGATCATAAAAAGACAGAATCCATTTTTTGGGGGGGTCTCTTATGATGGATCAGAAGGGCAACATAAAAAGTGATGTGGACACAAACTTACTGCTGACACCCTCTCTGCTCTGTCATGGGTGCACTACTTGTATCAGCATGTAACAGAACAGATTCTGCAGAAATCTATGTGGAATCAGCAGATGTTGTAAAAGGAGAGCGTTCTTTCACTCTATAGTAGAATCTTGGGCCATTGCATGGTTCTCTATACCTGATGCTAACATTGACCTATAAGGATAAGTTCACACTTGAGTTAATTGGTCAGTTTTGGACCTGTAACTGACTAAATAAGTGAAGTGTGATGAGATTCTAAGAGTGACGCCTGTCATACAGATGCAAAGTAACTGTTTCACTACCACAACTGACTACCTATGCATGTTTCTGCAATGCATAGTGTTCTATATGGAAAATTTGGAAAACCGTCCGAATTGAATTTTTTTTAAAAATTGCTTATCTCTATTGGCAACTATGGGAAGCAGAAATAGCCAGTCTACTCTGAAGGAGATTGAGGACTGGTGAGCAGGGCCAAGTTCCTAAAATCTTCCTCTGCTGATATAGCACTGCCAACAACTGATACAGCAGAGTTTTTTCTGGGTCCTCCTGTGGGCCAGTCCAATGCTAGAGTTCACTACAATATGTAACAGTGACGCAGAACAACACTTAAGGTACACTTGGCTGTGATTAATGTTACTTTTGTAATAAAAAATTCTAAAGTTTTTAGAATAAAATGCACATTTGGACAGGGTCAACTACAATGAATGAAGTAAAACATTACGTTAGGGTCCCTAATAGTGTTGAGCGAGCATGCTTGGCCGAATACCTGTTCGGCTCGAGCATCACTATGCTCGGCACATAGTGGTACCGCATGTGCCCGGACGCCATGCTCGAGTCTCCTTCCCGCATGTTTTGCGGCTGCTAAGCAGCCAATAAACATGCAGGTAAGTACTGCCATCATTGTAATGCCAGTACCCATGTTGGCTACTGGCATTAGAGTGATTGGCTGGCCGGAACGCGTCATCAGGTGCTATATAGCACCCGATGACAAGGGTTCAGCTCATTGCGAGTCAGGGAGAGCTGCGCTTAGAAAGAGACAGATAGTGTAGGGAGTTTGTGATTGTGATTGTTATTCAATTTTAAAATGTTTCAATGATCCAAAAATCCCTTTAAGGACTATTGTGTGTGTTGGCAGCAATTTAATCTTGCAAAGTATTATTTTTATTTTTTTCATACTTAGCGATTATTTTTCTATAGAGGGAGTCTGCAGTGACTTGTGACATATGTTCAGCAAAACCTTCTATGTGTCAGGGACAGAGATAGAAAGAATATTATTGAAAACAATTATATTTTTTCCATAATTTATCCACACTTTGCCTATAAACGGTGTCTGCAGTGAATTGTCACATCTGTGCTGCAATAGCGTGTGTGTGTATCGAGGCCAGATATTGGGAAATATCTTATCGAAAACAATTATATTTTTTCAATAATTTATCTGCATTTTTCCTATAAACGGTCCCTGCAGTGAATTGTCACATCTGTGCTGCAATACCTGTGCATGCCAGGCCCAAATATTAGGAAAAATATTAGCAACAACAAAATTAGTTTTTCCATAATTTATCCATAATTTTTCCAATAAACGGTTCCTGCAGTGAATTGTCACATCTGTGCTGCAATAGCATGTGTGTGTCAGGCCCAGATATTGGGAAAAATATTAGCAACAACAAAATTAGTTTTTCCATAATTTTTCCATAATTTTCCTATAAACGGTCCCTGCAGTGAATTGTCACATCTGTGCTTCAATAACGTGTGTGTGTCATGCCCAGATATTGGGAAAAATATTACCAAAAACAATTATATTTTTTCCATAATTTAACCACCTTTTTTTTATAAACGGTCCCTGAATTGAATTGTCACATCTGTGCTTCAATAGCGTGTGTGTGTCAGGCCCAGATATTGGGAAAAATATTAGTGAAAACAATTATATTTCTTCCATAATTTATCCACATTTTTCTTATAAACGGTCCCTGCAGTGAATTGTCACATCTTTGCTTCAATAGCGTTTATGTGTCCGGCCCAGATATTGGAAAAAATATTAGCAAAAACAATGTTATTTTTTCCATAATTTATCCACATTTTTCCTATAAACGGTCCCTACAGTGAATTGTCACATCTTTGCTGCAATAGCGTGTGTGTGTCAGGACAAGAGATAGTAAAAATATAAGTGAAATCTATTTTCCCTTTTCCATACTTTTACGTACTTTTTCCATATACTGTGCTTTCTGTGAACTGTGACATTCGTGCCACATCTTATGTGTCAAGCGTGCATATAACATTTAATATGAAGAAGACGAGCATTAAGGGACGGGGAAGTGGCCGCAATGCTGATGGTGCACGCAGAGGCCGTGGCCCTGGGCACGTTGAAACTGTTGGGGCGCACCACCCTGCTACCAGAGCACAAGAAAAACAATCATACAAGATACCTAGCTTCATTAAGCACCCCCCTGTCCTCTACCAAGTCTAGTCTCAGTAGGCAGGAGTCTGATCCACACAATCCTTACCCTGATCCTCCTTCCCACCATTTACAGTCTGGCCAAACAAGTCATCCCACACTCGGATATTCCGAGGACCTCTTTTCATTGTCATTAATTTATTTGGCCCTCTCGCCAAGCAATCTTTAAGAGGGACCTGAGATCTTGTGCCCTGATTCACAACCTCTTGAGCATCCAGAGTCACAAGAACATGATGCTGGGGAAAGGCAATTCGTGTTTAATGAGGTGGATGATGATGAGACACAGTTGCCAATGACTAAACCACAATTACTGTCTCAAGAGGTTGAGGAAGAGGATGCCACACAGTTGTCAATCACTGAGATTGTTGCTACTTTAACAAATCAGGAGGATGACCAGAGAGATGAAGTGGAAGAGGAAGTACTGGACGACGAGGTCACTGACCCAGCCTGGGAAGGTGGCACCAAGCCGAGCGAGGAGAGTAGTACAAAGGGAGAGGGATCTGCAGCACTGTTCCATGGAGCACCCCCTTGTGTAAATCTCCCTTGCCAAGGACTAGGTGTTCGGCAGTATGGCACTTTTTTTAGGAAAGTGCGGACGACAAAAGAATAGTAGTTTGCAACCTGTGCCACACCAAAATGAGCTGGGGCATGAACACTAGTAATCTCACCACCACCAGCATGATCCGCCACATGTCATCAAAACACTGCAATAGGTGGGCCAAACACCTGGGTCCACAATCTGTATCTGTGGGTCACACCACCACACCACTGCCTCCTCTTCCCCTGTGATATGCGCTGGCCAATCCCCTGTCCAAGATGCAGGCCCGGATGCCTCATGCCCTGCACCTTAACCTTCACAAGCACCATCAGCGACCACATCCACTTCCCTGTCCCAGTGCAGCATCCAAATGTCCTTACCCCAGGCAATTGAACGCAAGCACAAATACCCAGCCACCCACCCACAGGCCACATCACTAAATGTGCAGCTTTCCAAGTTACTGGCCTTGGAAATGTTGACATTTAGGCTTGTGGACACTAAGGCCTTCCACAGCCTGATGTCGTCGGCCGTCCCTCGTTAGGCAGTCCCCAGCCGCCACAATTTTTTAAGTTGTGCCATGCCAGCCTTACACTAACATGTGTCCCTTAACATCACACGTGCCCTGACCAACGCAGTTACTGGGAAGGTCCACTTAACCATTGACACATGGGCAATTGCTTTCAGCCAGGGGCGCTACATTTCCCTGAAGGCACTCTGGGTGAATGTTGTGGAGGCCGGGAGCGACTCGTACCCTGGGATGGCACAGGTGCTACCGAAGCCAAGGATTGCGGGCCCCAATTCCATCACGATTTCCACCACCAACTATGTTAGTGGCTCCAACCCCCACTTCTCCTCCTCCGCCTCCTCCTCCATTCTCTTACAGCACCAGTCAGCCATCAGTCGGTAGCTGGAAGCAGTGTAGCACTGCAGTGGGGAAGCGGCAACAGGCCGAGCTGAAGCTGATCTGCCTAGGTGAAAAACAGCACACCTCCACTGAGCTGTGGCTCTTGCCACTCAAACTAGAACCAGGCATGGTTGGGTCTGATAATGGCCGTAACTTGGTGGCTGCGTTGGAGCTGGGCAACTTTAGACATATCCCATGCCTTTATCAATAGAGTGAGGGCTTAGTTATGCTTGCATTTATTATTATAGTGAATTATTTTCTGTGATTGTATAAATGTAGCCATGTACATCCGCAACATTAATTATCATATTGTGCAGTATGTGTTATATATATATATATATATATATATATATATATTTATTTATTTTTTATTTTTTTTCCGTGATTTGTTTAACTTGTCTTGAAGGAATGGCACGTTCTTTGTGAATATGCTCTTATTTTGGGAGTAGTATTCATGTGCACTTTTGCCCCACCTATCTAATAGGTGACCTTGATGAAGGTGGTATATATAGGTGTGTGTGCTTCTCCTCCCACTGTTTGCTAGTGCACATGGAGGCAACTTGGAGCAACACACTATATGTGCGAGGTCTGTGCATAGGCATAGGCAGATTTAGTGTAGGACCCGCCTGAACTGAGACCACCTTGTCGCTTGGTAGGTGGGCTTAGATGTGTTTTGATCAAAATGTATTGACCAAGTATCTCAGATTTTATCAATAGAGTGAGGGCTTAGTCCATATGTTATGCTTGCATCTATTATTATAATGCTTTATTTTCTGTGATTGTATAAATGTAGCCATGTACATCTGCAACATTCATTATCATATAGTGCAGGATGTTTTATATATATATATATATATATATATATATTATTTTTTTTCCATGATTTGTTTAACTTGTTTTGAATATTCAATCTTGTTGTTCAGCGGTTTCTCAAAACCTACCCCAATTTGCCTCAGCTACTGGTGAAGGTGCGCCGCGTGTGTGCACATTTTCGCAAGTCACCGACAGCTTCAGCCAGTCGTGGAATACCAGCTGCACCTGCTTCCACTATTCACAAGCGAGGAGTGGGCATGGATGTCTGACTCCTGTGTGAGGTTTTACACAACTTTGAGGAATCAATACAGATGGTAGTCTTCTCTTCCGGGTGTAATGTGACGTAATCGGCGCAGGCGCACTGAGGAAGGAGCTGGCAATCGTGCGCCCTTCATTTAGGACACCTGTGCCGATTGAGGAACGTTACAGCACAGGGGCGGGAATTCAGCAGCAGACAGGGCCAGCGGGAGGATTATTGCTGATGCCGGCTGTCTTCTCTTTCGGGTGTAGTGTGACGTAATCGGCACAGGCGCACTGAGGAAAAAGCTGGCAAGCGCGGGTCCTTCACTCAGTACGCCTGCGCCGATCGATGAACGTTACGTTGCAGGCGTGGGATTTCAGCAGCAGACAGGGCCAGCGGGAGAAGGAGAGCGCTCGCTGGCCCTGTCTATCAAGAGGAGATGGAGCGTGTCTAGAAGCGGCAGATGTGGCGGCTACCAGCAAGTACACGCCCAACTTGCTGGTAGTGAAGAAATTTGCATATGATAAAAGTATGATTTTTACAAGAAATAAGCCACAGACAAAGGTAGGACATGTATGATTGCACTAAGCTGACATTAGCAAATAGCTAATGTTGGCTAATGAAAATTGCACAATGGGGGGTGACAGAAGCCCTTTAAAGGAAGTGATCGCTAAAAAATTACTGTGGGATGGAGCACCATTCAAAAATTTGCTGTGGTGCCCAGTCATTTCTAGCCACGCCACTGATGCAGCCCACAAAAGCAAGTTGGGTTTATCGATTCCTAAACCTTATTTAAATTGTGGGCCTGGTGATCAGTTTAAGGCCTTTGAAGCGGCATCAGCAGCAGCATGGTGATAAAAATGAATGGCAAGGTGACATACTGTGGAGATGGCAGCATGAGGAGGCCACATAGTGGCACAATGACAGGGTCTGTATAAAAGACTGAGGCCACAGATTGTTGAGAAAGATGCACATGGCAAAAAATCTGTAGAGCTGTATGTCACCTGCAGATTAATGCAGCCATCAAAATCAAGTTGGGTTTGTCGGTTCCACCTCAGCTCACCAGCAGGCCCGCACCAAAAATCTTTTACTGGATCACCCCACATGTAGGCCCACACCTAAAATCTTTTACAGGATCAGTTCACCTGCAGGCCCACAACTCAAATCTTTTACAGGTTAAGTTCACCTACAGGCCCACAGTACAAATCTTTTACAGTGTCAGTTCACTTGCAGGCCCGCAACTCAAATCTATTACTAGGTCAGCTCACATGTAGTGATGAGCGGGAGGTGCCATATTCGATTTTGACAAAATTCGCAAATATATGCTTGAATATTTGTCTCATATTTGTCGAAATCGAATATTCGTCATTATTCTAGTTATTGTGATTAATATGCGATTTAAATAATCGCGTATTGCAATTTTAACTTAAGGTAACTTTCCTATTGGTTTAATATCTAGAATTAGCGAAGATGACAAATATGACAAATGTATTTGTCATATTCCTCAAAACGAAGATAACGAAGTATTCTCCATCTTCGTTTTAGCTCCATATTCGTCAACTTCGCTAATTCTAGCAATCATATAGGAAAGTTGACTAGAGACAGCTAAGTTTTTAATTCACTATGCGATATTATTACTTTCCTTTTTTTAAATAAATAAAATAATTATAATACTTGATAATTATTATAATTATTCTATTTATTTTAAAAAAGCAAAGTAATATAGTTGCATAGCGAATTAAACACAGCTGTCTCTATAGTCAACTTTTCTATTTGATTGCTAGAATTAACGAAGTTGACTAATATGGAGCTAAAACGAAGATGGAGAATACTTTGTTATCTTCGTTTTGAGGAATATGACGAATACATTCGCCATAGTCGTCATATTCGCTAAATCTACCAAGCCAACCATAGTAAACCAGGTCTAAGTTTAAATCGCAATGCAATTACTTCAAGTTATATTTATCGAATTGCGATTTCAACTTAGAGCTGTGTTTCTAATGGGTCTTCTTGCGAATATGGAATATAGCAGTATTCAGCAGGGCTCTTTCACACTTGCGTTGGCCGGATCCTTTGTGTACTCCATTTGCCGGAATTACATGCCGGATCTGGAAAAATCATTTTTTTCATTCCGGATGCGTCTTTCTGGCTTTTTTCCCAAGATACTGATCCGGAAATCCTGAATGCAACATTACAGGTTTTTTTCCGGATCCGTCGTACGGATCCGGTATGGGGCCGGATCTGTCGAAACAGCGGATCCGTCGTGTACTGATGAGCGGATCCGGTATGTAAAATAATTCCTTATCAGAAATTAATTCTTATTACTAATTTTATAGTTGTACAACTAATAAAATATGCAAATATTTTGGTCTATAAAAAGTAAACCTAGGTGACTAGCTCAGATTCTGCTTCGGATTGTCACCAGGATGATGCCCGAACAAGAGTTTGCTTTCAAAGCCCTGATCTTGGTTTCAAGATGGAGGAAACAAGAGCGAGATAGACGTCGGCGGCGTCTTCATCGGTATTGGGTTCATCCAATATCATCAGCACGGATTACCGAAGGAGCATTTGAAGTCCTGTACCCGGAATTACGTCATTATCCAGAAAAATGTAATAACTTTTTTTGCATGAATATGGCTACCTTTGATGAGCTCCTAGACCGAGTATCACCGAGACTGGCAAGAATGGATACGTATTTCCACAGGAGTGTGTCACCAACAGAACGACTCATGTTGATCATCCGGTAAGATAATGACATATAGATATTTTAATTATTTCTATGTGTTGTTTAGAATTTATATTTCATTTACAATTTTTATAGCAGATTTTTATAGCAGGTATACTAATCTGTCCGTATTTTATATAAATATTACAGGCGGTAAATATATATTGATCCTTTCAAGTATAGAAAAATTTTACTCATAAGGATATTTATAACAATTATAGTGATTCAGGCCATATCAAATTTGACAAATCCATAATATGTATTTAAAATGACTAATCTAATTTTATTTTATTTTTTTCATCAGCTTTCTGGCTACAGGTGACAGTTTCACCTCGCTACACTATCATTTCCGGCTTGGAATTTCAACAATTTCAACAATTGTAAAAGAAACGTGTCAAGTTTTATGGGAGCAACTGCATGAGGAGTTTATACCTACTCCCAATCAGCAGAGATGGCTACAAATTGAAAAAAAAAAAATACGAGGTGTGTCAATTTTCCGCATTGTGTCGGCGCAGTGGACAGAAAACATATCCGTATAATAAAGCCGCTAGGTACCGGATCTGAATTTTTTAATTATAAAAAATATTTTTCAATTGTTTTAATGGCCATAGCTGATGCTGAGTACCGGTTTGTGGCAGTTGATATTGGTGCATATGGCCGCACCAATGATTTTCAAAAACTCTTTCATGGGACAGAGCGTGTACAATAGGCAATTTGATTTTCCACCTCCTAAACCTATGCCTGGAACCGACAGTCCACCTATGTCATACATATTGGTGGGTGATGAAGCTTTCCAAATGTCTGGAAACCTGATAAAACCATACTCCAGCCGTGGATTGCATGCCACCAAACGCAATTTCAATTATCGATTAACAAGGGCACGAAGCATGGTCGAGTGCACCTTTGGGATCCTTGTATCTAAATGGAGAGTGTTTGCAAAACCTATTCAGTTGAAGATTGAAACTGTAGACGAAGTGGTAAAGTGTGGGGTAGTACTTCACAATTTCCTACGGACTAAAGAACCCACCATTGAGCGAATAATCGAGGACAGCGAAATGACAAGTATTGCAACTTTTGGACCACGTGGTACTGTGGCGGTGTCCGCCATGCGCGATTCATTTGCTGCCTACTTTAGCTCAGATGCTGGACGTTGGTAGCAGGACCAGAATGGCAGGACCAGAATGTATAAAATTGAAATTTTTTCCTGTTGTTTTTTTTTTCCAAAAAATTGTTCAATAATAAAGTTTAATAACGTTTTCTAATATAGTAGTATAGTGTTTCTTTATAAATAATTTATATTATTTTTACAATCACCGCATGAGTAGCCACTATCATTGGTTGGCTCCCCAAGCGGTGGGAGAGCATGTCAGGCCTTTATCCACCACACCCTCTTCCACCGCCTGTAGAGCGACACAGTTCCAGTGTTGCTCCCCAAGCGGTGGGAGAGCATGTCAGACCTTTATCCACCACACCCTCTTCCACCGCCTGTAGAGCGACACAGTTCCAATGTCGCTCCACAAGCGGTGGGAGAGAATGTCAGGTATATTTCTATTTAAGTAAAAACACATAAAAAAACACAATGACACATAAAAACTGAATTTTACTGATTTTTATAAAATAAAAAAATATATAAATAAAACAATATTAATATAAAATTTCAAACAACAAAAATCACAAATCCCGGTATTGAGGATTTGGAGGAGGAGGTTGGGGGGTGGAAGGCAGTGCATGGCTTGATCCCTCTCCACCTTTGTATGTTCTGGTGGACACTGAAATGTGTGATGTGGGAGGATAGACAGCGGGAGTATGCAACCGGGATGGGGGATTGGGTGAAGGAGTTGCCCGAGCCAGCGAAGAAGGAGTGGTGAAAGTTGATGGTTGATAATAGTTAGGAGGAGAGAGAGAACAGTGGTGAAAAGGGGGTTGGAGAATGGGGAGGTGGTTGAGGTGGACGGGTTGGAGTTTGCGGAGGTTGGAAGTGGTGAGGAGGTTGGAAGGGGTGAGGAGGTTGGAAGTGGTGAGGAGGTTGTGGTGGGGGATAGGAATGGGACGTGGGATAGGTTGGTGGTTGGGGGACGGAAGTTGTGCGGTGTCTCAAATCCCACACCGTATCCTCCACCCTACTTCTGAACTCCAACACCTGGTCGGGCGTGAAGTCCGCCACCAGCTGATTAACTGATGGCCAATAGATTTGTAGCGGGCCCGGCTGAGAAAACTGCGCCACACACTCCCGCAGACTTCTCAGCTCGGCCTCCATGGCTACAATCCTATTGCTGTAACCACACAAGGTCTCATACAAGAGCCTTGTGAGGTCTTCATAATCAGCTTGGCGGCTTCTACCGGCCCTCTGGCGACGCATCAACGCCTCAAAAAGTGGCGCCATAACGGCCATTGTTGCGTCACCAGAGGGCACCAGTAGGGGACGATTTGGATCCTGACCAGGTGCTGGACGAGGTGGAGAGGGATCCGCGGGTGGCAGCTCAGCAGGGACCGCCTCTTGATCACTTTCACGAGGAGGTTCTGGCGCCCGAGTACTGCTAGTTGTTCTGTAAAAAAAATAAAAATAAAAATTTAGCATGTTTTTACATTTTACCATTTTTATATGGATTTTTTACTTACCTTCGCAGCTCTAGGGTTCTACGTAGGAACCCTAGGGCAGCCACATAGCGGTAAGGCTGCTGGCGGGTTCCGCCAGACCCACTTGGGCGATTGACCTCCTCGTTATAATCTTTCTTATAGCGGTCCCTTATTGAGCGCCATCGCACCTTGACTGACGTCTCTGAAAAATATAAAAATAAACATTACTCTTAAATTAGTGGCATTACCCTACAGCTGTTGCAAAACTACTACTCCTGACATGCCTGGATAGGGCAGTTGAAGTTTTGCAACAGCTAGAGGGCCGCAGTTTGGACATGACTGATAACTAATCAATTAAAAAAATTTAAGGCTACTTACTGCAATCTTCCTGTTGGCCTTCACTGAGGTCGTCCCAATCCGGAAGTATTCTTCCACGAATCTCCATCCACAGACTCCGGGTCAGGTGATGGTCTGCATGGCGGCGGTCGGTATGGTCCCAGATTGGGACGCGTTCCTCCACCAGATGGATGAGGAGTTCATTGTCAATATAGAATCCGGATAATTCCTCCTCATTTGTTCTGGCAGAGGCCCTTGAACCCTAAATAAATGAGAAAATAATTGAATCATTAAAAAAAAAAAATTAATAATTTACACATATGATATAACAAGATTCAATACTGAGATATACTCACACGTCCACCGACCACCGCGTGCTCCCCGGCGCCTTGTGGGTGGTTGCTGACGACCTCTTGAGGCAACAGTAGGATTAGACTAAAATAAAAGAATATCAAACTTAATAACCTAAAATTTTAAAAATTAAGTAAAAACACAATACATTTTTTTATTTTATTTACCGCTTCATGGTGTCAACCCCCGACTTCCTCCTCTCCCGCTGTCGGAGCAGGGCCGGAATACCTCTCCTCCGTTGACGATTGCTGTAAAAGATAAAAAAAAATATATTTTGGACATGGGATAATAAAATAAAACTTTAAAACATGACATACCATATCCAAGCAAACTCGTTGACTTGGAGGAGAGTTCCTGGACTCACTTGAATAGCCTATTGAAACAATTAAAAATAATTAAACAATTGATTTTGAATCATTGAAAAAAATCCCTCAAAAATTATACTTACTGGACATTTTTTAAGACACTATCAGGTCTCTCTCCCAAAAAATATAACCTAAAAACAATGAGAACAAAAAGATAAAAATTAACACATTAATATTAAACAACAGGGGACCAGGGGACTACTACCCCCAACATCCTCCATGCAGTCACCCCAGCTGCAGTCCCAAAGCAAAAGCACTTGGGACTGAAGCTGGGGTGACTGCACGGTGGGTGCTGGGGGCAGCATTCCCCAGGGGACTACTACCCCCAACATCCCCCATGCAGTCACCCCAGCTGCAGTCCCAAAGCAAAAGCACCTGGGACAGAAGCTGGGGTGACTGCACGGTGGGTGCTGGGGGCAGCATTCCCCAGGGGACTACTACCCCCAACATCCCCCATGCAGTCACCCCAGCTGCAGTCCCAAAGCAAAAGCACCTAGGACTTAAGCTGGGATGAGTGCACGGTGGGTGCTGGGGGCAGCATTCCCCAGGGGATTACTACCCCCACCATTCATTTTCTGCCTCCTACATGCATCTACTATGTCTAGGACATAGTAGATGCATGTAGTTAATGTTTTTTCCCAAACAAACACACACTAAATACTCACCTCCAGGAGCTGAAGTCACGACCTGTCCTCTCCCGCGCGGGTTGTCTGTGGAAGTTATCGCGCCAGCCAAGACCTTCCTACTTCCTGAAGCAGGCGCAGACGCAACTTCCGAATCCGTTGTTGCGTCGTAACAACTGAAGATGTTAGGACGGATCCGGAATAATACATTTCAATGGGCTATTATTCCGGATCCGTCGATGCGACAAGTGTTCCGGATTTTTAGCCGGAGCAAAAAGCGCAGCATGCTGCGGCATTTTCTCTGGCCGAAAAATGTTCCGTTCCGGAACTGAAGACATTACATTCTGATGCATCCTGAACGGATTTCTCTCCATTCAGAATGCATGGGGATAATCCTGATCAGGATTGTTCCGGCATAGAGCACCGACGACGGAACTCTATGCCGGAAGAAAAGAATGCAAGTGTGAAAGAGCCCTAAGTCACTATTTGATTAAATATAACTTGAAGTAATCGCATTGCGATTTCAACTTAGACCTGTGTTTCTAATGGGTCAGCTTGCTAGAATTAACAAAGTTAATGAATATGGAATATAGCAGTGCTAAGTTGAAATCGCAATTCGATTACTTCAAGTTATATTAATCGAATTGCGATTTCAACTTAGAGCTGTGTTTCTAATGGGTCAGCTTGCTAGAATTAACGAAGTTAACGAATATGGAATATAGCAGTGCTGAGTTGTAATCGCAATTCGATTAATATAACTTGAAGTAATCGCATTGCGAGTTCAACTTAATTCTCACATCCGACAATACATTCTAGTATGGAGGCGTTCCCATGGTGATGGGGACGCTCCTTGAGCACGGATGTCGGCAGAAGCGGCAACAGGCACTGACTGGAGCAGCCAGGAAGCCAGGAATCCTCAGGACAGGTAAGAACTACTTTTGGGAAATGGGAAAGAAAAAAATATAACAATAAAAAAATATATATATATTCGAAATAGCTAATTTATAGTGCTATATTTGAAATATTAGCGAAGTGACGATATTCGCTAAAACATTCGCTATTCGAATATTCGCGCTGAACACTACTCACATGCAGGCCAGCACCTAAAATCTTTTACTGGGTCAACTCGTCAACTCACCTGCAGGCCCGCAACTCAAATCTTTTACAGGGTCAGCATACATGCAGGCCCTCGCATAGAATTTTTTAGAGGGTCATCTCAACTGCAGGCACTCACATATAATGTTTTACAGGGTCAGCTCACCAGCAGGCCCGCACCTAAAATCTATTAACAGGGTTAGCTCACCTGCAGGCCCGCAACTCATGCTGCCTTGCTTTGAAGTAGAAGCCATAGCCGTTTATCAGTCTCCCTTTCCGAAATCAAACAATAATTCCCGTAATCGGTGGTCACCATGTTAGGCGCATAAAAGAACATCAAAAGTTCAAAGGGAAGATATCCAAATGGATCGTGGACGTCACGGGGACGTGCGATCAGGCAGAAGTTATCCAGAGTCAACAAAGCTGCAGCAGGGCCTCTCCTGTGTTTTCTCATCCAAAATATCGCAGTGACATTCCCTGTAATTTTGTATTAATCATTCTAATAACAGTGCATCTTAACAGTCCTGTATTGTTATTTATCATCACTACCTCCACGAGTCGGGAGTGTGTGATTCGCTCGCCACCCGCTTGCCTTCCTTGTATGTGGTAGCCGTTTCTAAGGCTCCCTCTCCGGAATCAAACACTGCGTTAACCGTAGTTTACAATGGTTTTGAGCTGACAATTACATCAAAAGTTGATAGGCCAGACATCCGAATGGATCGTCGCCGTCACGGGAATGTGCCATTGGCCCCAGGTTAACTAGAATCACCAAAGCGGCAGCAGGCCACCGCTCATAATGTTTTAGATGGTCATATCATCAGGCCCTTGCTCCAAATGTTTTTGAGGTTCACCAGCAGGCCATCAATCATAATTTTTAAAGGGCGTGTATGATGTCCTCCTTTATTTTTAACTAAGGGTGTTTTGGAGTGCCTTTTCCTTGTAATTTTTGACAGCACTTGCACTTTATATACAAGTAAATATTGAGGAAATAATGTTTTAAATACATTTTTCCTCTGACATCTATTTTTTCCCCCTTGATTTTGTGCATATTATTGTCATTATGTAAAAGTGGCGCACTATTCGGACAACTTAGTTCCCAGCAGCGACCAGCGAGTCCAAGATGCATCCATACATCCTCCTCATGCTGTTACAAGAACCATTTTGGTGGTGTTATCAACAATTTCTGACATTTTCTTATGAACCAGGCACCCTCCCCTCTTGTTTAATGCTTGGGTTCTCCCATTGACTTCCATGATGTGTTCGATCAACACTTGTCCCTAATTGTAATAACATTTTTGTAATTCAATTTACAAAATTTTTAAAGATGCACAACAACACATCAGATTAGGTAAATTAGTATGTGGTAGATGGAATTTTTGTAATTGTATTTGTAACAGTACTGTCTGTAAAGGAGCAGTGAAAAAGGACAGGAGACATCAAGGTATCATAAGTGTATACAGTCCTGAAGAAGGGGGAAATCCAGCCCTCAAAACGCATTGACTACCCTGCAAATAAAAGTTAACCCCTTATCTGTCCGATGTTTGGGTCTGAATCCTTCCAAGCAAGCGCCGGAAAAAGCGGTCAAAATCAATTTTTTACCAGTTTTCCTTTTGATACTTCCACTGTGTACACCTCATCTACTGGGCCACCACAGAGTGATGCAGCCTGGAACAAGTCAGTGTGCTGGTCGGTGAACTATAATTACCAGCAAGGCTCTCTACAGTGGTTATGACACCTCACAACCACAGATGGTAAGCGTACCCTAACCTTTATCAAACCACTCTCTACAAAGTGACACCGCACATGTGGTGCTGCTCCAAAGGTGGAATCTGATTGATTTCTATGAACAACTAAGCCAGTTTTCTTGATAAATCTCTGGCCAGTTGTGCAATTGGACAGAGTTTGCGGCAAAATAGATGCTGACCATGATGCTGCAAAATATGTCTAGTCAGGTTTGGATTACACAACATCTCTTTTGGAAAAAAAAAAAAGTGCAATTGGACATGCTTAAAAATCATCCGCCAATACATATGATAATAGATATATTAATATAGTGTAATAATGCATATGAAAATACTTTAAATCAACATTTTTTGTGTGTTTAAATAAAATATTCTTTCTATACTTTACTTTGTCTGTTGCAGAGACATCCCACAATGTCAATGTACAAGCTGACACATGGTGTCTCTGCTTGGGACTTTTTATAGCGCCTCTGACCCATGGCTATATTGGGACTTTATATAGTGCCTCCTGATTGGCTGAGATTGACTGTGATCCTTTTAAGGCAAGAAGGCAAGCCTCCCAGCCAGGGGTCACATGATACTTTGTCTTAGACCTCATGCACACAACTGTTTTTAGGGTCTGCATCTGACCACAGTTTTTGCAGCTCGGGTGCGGACCCATTCACTTCAATTGGGCCGCAAGAGATGCGGACAGCACTCCGTTTCGAGGCCCCGCAAAAAAATATAGTATGTCCTATTCTTGTCCGTTATATTAGGCCCTGATTGTCTACAAATTGCGAAAAGCACACGAGCGGCTTCCTTTTTTGCGGATCCGTGGTTTGCGGACCACAAAAAAAACTGAACGGTCGTGTGCATGAGGCCTTAATCTTCTCTGCCCTTCTATGCTCACTACTGTACTGATATGTAAAATTCCAAAAACTAGTTTGAGCGATTCATACAAAACTACAAATTTTTGAGAGTCTAAATTCTATTAGCTTTGAATTGATTTGCTCATCTTTTATAAGTAACAGGGCATGTCTAATATATACAGACATGTAGGTGTTTATAGCTGAAATAACTCAGATATTCATGTTTAAAATAGCATTTTTTATTATTCTGTCCATCATAATTGTAATATATTTTACATGAATAAAGAATTTAGAATGCAAGCTGTATGAATTAAAATTTGTGGCACTATTCTAGTGTAGAGAGTGACGAGATTTGATTTACGAACTGTTTAGCATTTAGATGATCCTGTGATATTTTTTCTTGTCAGTCATTTTTTTTTTATTTTTATATCCTAGCTTTGCATGAATAGCTGTTCTCTTCATTTTAAGCCAGAAAGAAGCTAAAATGAAAGGTCACATGTATCTTCACACTTAGGTAGACAGAAAGATTTTGCATAACAATGTGTAGCTACAAACAGTCCCACAGTGTTCATGATGAACATGCTGGGAAAGACATGTTGATAAAGGACTAACTAAAAGTTCATAATATTTTATACATTATTTCTCTGCAACACTTGAACATCAAATGTTCAAATATTGTATTACTATTTAAAATAGAAAACATATTGATGTCCCAGAGAGGTGAAGTTCTCCAGTTTCATTATGGTTTGGTGAGGAAATCCTTTGTTGTCACAAAGCAATAAACTTAAGCTTTGCTGAAGCTTACATTTTTGTGAATGATGTAAAAGGTCATATGACATGTAGGGCTGTGTGAATGTCAATTATGTGATAACGCAGATGTGGCAAAACAAAAGGATACAACAGGAGTGTTCACAGGTCTTTAATTATACAGTGGGATGTGAAAGTTTGGGCAACCTTGTTAATCGTCATGATTTTCCTGTATAAATCGTTGGTTGTTACGATACAAAATGTCAGTTAAATATATCATATAGGAGACACACACAGTGATATTTGAGGAGTAAAATGAAGTTTATTGGATTTACAGAAAGTGTGCTATAATTGTTTAAACAAAATCAGGCAGGCTTTAGAACTAATTATTGGAACTCAAATTGGCTCGGTAAGCTCAGTGACCCCTGACCTACATACACAGGTGAATCCAATTATGAGAAAGAGTATTTAAGGGGGTCAATTGTAAGTTTCCCTCCTCTTTTAATTTTCTCTAAAGAGTAGCAACATGGGGGTCTCAAAACAACTCTCAAATGACCTGAAGACAAAGATTGTTGACCATCATGGTTTAGGGGAAGGATACAGAAAGCTGTCTCAGAGATTTCAGCTGTTTCCACAGTTAGGAACATATTGAGAAAACAGAAGACCACAGGCTCAGTTCAAGTTAAGGCAGACCAAGAAAAATCTTGGATAGACAGAAGTGACTGTATGCGACAGTGAGGGAGAGGAAGCCTTTTCTCCGCCCACAACACAAAAAGTGCCACTTGAAGTGGGCTAAAGCACATTTGGACAAGCCAGCTTCATTTTGGAATAAGGTGCTGTGGACTGATGAAACTAAAATTGAGTTATTTGGCCATAACAAGGGGCGTTATGCATGGAGGAAAAAGAACACAGCATTCCAAGAAAAACACCTGCTACCTACAGTAAAATATGGTGGTGGTTCCATCATGCTGTGGGGCTGTGTGGCCAATGCAGGGACTGGGAATCTTGTCAAAGTTGAGGGACACATGGATTCCACTCAGTATCAGCAGATTCTGAAGACCAATGTCCAGGAATCAGTGACAAAGCTGAAGCTGTGCCGGGGCTGGATCTTTCAACAAGACAATGACCCTAAACACTGCTCAAAATCCACTAAGGCATTTATGCAGAGGAACAAGTACAACGTTCTGGAATGGCCATCTCAGTCCCCAGACCTGAATATAATTGAAAATCTGTTCGCATCCCACTGTATCACTCATTTTGTGAGCGACAAAGCATTGGACTTTAAACTATTAAACTGGACTTGAATTAAAAATCCCAAACAACCCTCTACAATTGGTTGATATATAAAAACAGTACTGGTGATGTGCCTGGATACAATCACTGTCCTCAACAGTCTACAGCTGAGGACAGTGATTGGCTGCAGAAGTTGCAGTACCCCAGACCTGGGGGTATCTGCAAATGTTTTATTATGTACTGTTACATTATGTGTTAAACCGTGTGTTCCAGCAGAATAGCCATGGTTGACAATGGTTGGCAGTAACAAGGCTAACCACCATGTTCCTCCCCTCTTGGTAGGAGTGGGCTAGTCCTACTTTCTGCCAGCAGGGGGAGTGCAGAGACACAGTATGCACATGCCAGACTCCTACTCCAAGGGACCGTATTCAGTTCTCCTGTGAGATCTTCACTCCAGGAGGAGTGTACACCAGGGTGATATGCAAAATCACAGCTTTACAGACCCTGCTGCAGGTTAAAGACTACGGCTCATACACTCACCCCCTAGACTTCTTCCAAGCCAAACACCAAGCCTATATATCACAGTGGAAATCTATATCCAAATGTGCTTGAAGTGACATTTAATTATACGCACTCATATGGGGAGACAAACTCCACTTTGTACTTACTACTGCTAGATGTGCAACAAGTTATATTTTGCGCTAAGTAAAGAGAGACTGTTATAGTTTTACTTCTGCCCTGGTACTTCAAATCACCTTTCCAACTGCATTGATCCTCAGTGAGCAATGGCCTGAGGTAGTACAGTGTAACACACTTTATCAGGAATACTGCTACTCCGATCCTCTGCCCTGGCTACTCAGGGCCTGCTGTAAAGTCCTGTGTAGTTTCCAGGCACATTGATGCCGTATGTAAACTAGCAAGGCAGGATTACCAGACAAGTGCCACAGAGAATGGCACTTGAGAAACATATAGTGAGTATATATTTTTTTTCTTATTTAACCACTTCAACCCCGCTAGCTGATACCCCCTTAATGACCAGGCCACTTTTTACACTTCTGCACTACACTACTTTCACCGTTTATTGCTCGGTCATGCAACTTACCACCCAAATGAATTTTACCTCCTTTTCTTCTCACTAATAGAGCTTTCATTTGGTGGTATTTCATTGCTGCTGACATTTTTTTGTTATTAATCGAAATTTAACGAAATTTTTGCAAAAAAATGAAATTTTTCACTTTCAGCTGTAAAATTTTGCAAAAAAAAAGACATCCATATATAAATTTTTCGCTAAATTTATTGTTCTACATGTCTTTGATAAAAAAAAAATGTTTGGGCATAATAAAAATGGTTTGGGTATAAGTTTACAAACTATGTTACGAAAATGTGAATTTCCGCTTTTTGAAGCAGCTCTGACTTTCTGAGCACCTGTCATGTTTCCTGAGGTTCTACAATGCCCAGACAGTAGAAAACCCCCACAAATGACCCCATTTTGGAAAGTAGACACCCTAAGGTATTCGCTGATGGGCATAGTGAGTTCATAGAACTTTTTATTTTTTGTCACAAGTAACCGGAAAATTATGATTATTTTATTTTATTTTTTCTTACAAAGTCTCTTATTCCACTAACTTGTGACCAAAAATAAAAACTTCCATGAACTCACTATGCCCATCACAAAATACCTTGGGGTGTCTTCTTTCCAAAATGGGGTCACTTGTGGGGTAGTTATACTGCGTTGGCATTTTAGGGGCCCATATGCGTGAGAAGTAGTTTGCAATCAAAATCTGTAAAAAATGACCAGTGAAATCCGAAAAGGTGCATTTTGGAATGTGGGTCCCTTTGCCCACCTAGGCTGCAATAAAGTGTCACACATCTGGTATCGCCGTACTCAGGAGAAGTTGAGGAATGTGTTTTGGGGTGTCATTTTACATATACCCATGCTGGGTGAGAGAAATATCTTGGCAAAAGACAACTTTTCCAATTTTTTTTATACAAAGTTGGCATTTGACCAAGATATTTATCTCACCCAGCATGGGTATATGTAAAATGACACCCCAAAACACATTCCCCAACTTCTCCTGAGTACGGCGATACCACATGTGTGACACTTTTTTGCAGCCAAGGTGGGCAAAGGGGCACAAATTCCAAAGAGTACCTTTCGGATTTCGCAGGCCATTTTTTACACATTTCGATTGCAAACTACTTCTCACACATATGGGCCCCTACAATGCCCAGACAGTATAACTACCCCACAAGTGACCCCATTTTGGAAAGAAGACACCCCAAGGTATTCCGTGAGGGACATGGCGAGTTCCTAGAATTTTAAATGTTTTGTAACAAGTTAGCAGAAAATGATGATTTTTTTATTTATTTTTTTCCTTACAAAGTTTCATATTCCACTAACTTGTGACAAAAAATAAAAAATTCTAGGAACTCGCCATGCCCCTCACGGAATACCTTGGGGTGTCTTCTTTCCAAAATGGGGTCACTTGTGGGGTAGTTATACTGCCCTGGCATTTTAGGGGCCCATATGCGTGAGAAGTAGTTTGCAATCAAAATCTGTAGAAAATGACCGGTGAAATCCGAAAGATGCTCTTTGGAATGTGTGCCCCTTTACCCACCTAGGCGTCAATAAAGTGTCACACATCTGGTATTGCCGTACTCAGGAGAAGTTGGGGAGTGTGTTTTAGGCTACTTTCACACTAGCGGCGGAGAGATCCGGCGTGCAATTCCGTCGCCGGAATTGCCTGCCGGATCCGACACAACGCACACCGCCGTACATTTTTCACATTACGGATCCGTCGTTCCGTCGATGTCCATAAAAGCCGGATCCGTCGTTCAGTTTCTTTCCGTTGCCAATTTTCGTCGGATCCGCCCGCCGGATCCGCCGTAAAAGCGGATCCGTCTATTCCGTTTCCTTCCGTTTTTGGACGGAAAGACGGATCCGGCGTATAAATTAGAGATAAAAAGATGCTATCTGTTTAGGCAAATACTACAAGTGGCTATAAAAGATAAACCCAAGGTCACAAAAAGATAAGCAAATACTACAACTGCCTTTAAAAGAAAACCAAAGGTCCTTACCACTCAGAAGTTCCTTCAGCAGATTGCAAAGATGATGCCGGACCATATTCGTTTTGGATTTCAGGCTCTAATTCTGGTTTCACGCTGGAGAAGACGTCTTCGAGCCAGATGGCGTAGAAAGCGTCGCTATTGGGTGCATCCAATAACCTCTGCAAGAGTAAGAAGGGGAGTCTTTGAAACTCTGTTTCCTGAATTGAGGAATTATCCAGAAAAATTCTTCAACTACTTACGGATGACGGTAGAAAGTTTTGATGATCTATTACAACGGGTGTCACCTCACATTCAAAGACAAGACACCACTTTCCGTCGCTGTGTTTCCCCAGCAGAACGCCTATTGTTGACCATAAGGTAAAGTACATATTGAACCAATATTTAGTCTAAATTTTTAAAAGCTGCTGTTTGGTAGGGTGAAGCCATAAAATTTTTAAGCAATATTTGCTTATTTTTTCTGTGATCACTGTACAAAGTGTCTAATTTTGGCCCCAATTGATGCTCATCATTTTTTTTTTTATTGTACATCTTGTTTGAAAGTTTTGTCAGATGTTGAATGAACTGGGATGAATATTGTTCGCCATGGAGAACATTTATCGTTGAATTTTATTAACAATTATATTGGCCACAGAAAAAATCTTGACCAAAGTAATATATGTAGGGGTGCAATACAATTGTATCAGATTGATATACCTTGTATATTATGTTGTTTGGTAACATTTTTAATACCCATTTTTTTTCTTTTAAAATTTAGGTTTTTGGCAAGTGGAGAAACTTTCAGCTCACTCCATTTTCAATTTCGCCTTGGGATATCAATTGTCTCAATAATTGTCAAGGAGACATGCCGTGTTTTGTGGGAACAACTGCATGATGAATTCATCCCACATCCAACTCGACAGCATTGGACAGAAATATCTGAAAGATTTTGGGATGTTTGTCAGTTCCCAACTGCATAGGTGCGGTAGACGGGAAACATATTCGTATTATCAAGCCCCACGGAACCGGATCAGAGTATTTCAATTACAAGAAATATTTTTCAATAATACTAATGGCCATCGCAGATGCTCAATATCGTTTTGTTGCAGTGGACGTAGGGGCCTATGGACGCACCAACGATTCCATGGTTTTTAAAAATTCAAATATGGGCCGTAGTCTATATAACGGACAATTTGATTTTCCTCTCCCTCAACCACTGCCAGGTACTGATGGCCCACCCATGCCGTTTGTATTGGTTGGTGATGAGGCCTTCCAAATGTGTGGAAATCTAATTAAACCGTATTCCAGCCGCGGATTAGATTTAAAAAAACGGACATACAACTACCGCTTGACCAGGGCTCGAAGAATGGTTGAATGCACATTTGGAATTTTGGTTGCAAAATGGCGGATTTTCACAAAACCAATTCAGATGAAGGTTTAATCAGTCGACGAAGTTGTAAAGTGTGCTGTTGTGTTACACAACTACCTCCTTCAAAAAGAACCACTCAATTTAGAACAGGTACCGGAGGACAGCGAGATCGCAAGCATTGAAAGTTGTCGACATCGGTCAACTGTGGCAGTTGCACGGATGAGAGACTCGTTTGCGGATTATTTCTGCTCTGAAACAGGAAGGGTGGACTGTAGAGTTGAGCGAACACCTGGATGTTCGGGTTCGAGAAGTTCGGCCGAACTTCCCGGAAATGTTCGGGTTCGGCACTAAAACGGCTGTAAAACAGCCCAGGAAAGGGCTAGAGGGCTGCAAAAGGCAGCAACATGTAGGTAAATCCCCTGCAAACAAATGTGGATAGGGAAATTAATTAAAATAAAAATTAAATAAATAAAAATTAACCAAAATCAATTGGAGAGAGATCCCATAGCAGAGAATCTGGCTTCCCGTCACCCACCACTGGAACAGTCCATTCTCAGATATTTAGGCCCCGGCACCCAGGCAGAGGAGAGAGGTCCCGTAACAGAGAATCTGGCTTCATGTCAGCAGAGAATCAGTCTTCATATCATAGCAGAGAATCAGGCTTCACGTCACCCACCACTGCAACAGTCCATTTTCATAAATTTAGGCCCAGCACCCAGGCAGAGGAGAGAGGTCCCGTAACAGAGGATCTGGCTTCATGTCAGCAGAGAATCAGTCTGCATGTCATAGCAGAGAATCAGGCTTCACGTCAGCCACCACTGCAACAGTCCATTGGCATATATTTAGGCCCAGCACCCAGGCAGAGGAGAGAGGTCCCGTAACAGACAATCTGGCTTCATGTCAGCAGAGAATCAGTCTGCATGTCATAGCAGAGAATGAGGCTTCACGTCACCCACCACTGCAACAGTCCATTTTCATAAATTTAGGCCCAGCACCCAGGCAGAGGAGAGAGGTCCCGTAACAGACAATCTGGCTTCATGTCAGCAGAGAATTAGTCTGCATGTCATAGCAGAGAATGAGGCTTCACGTCAGCCACCACTGCAACAGTCCATTGGCATATATTTAGGCCCTGGCACCCAGACAGAGGAGAGGTTCATTCAACTTTGGGTAGCCTCGCAATATAATGGTAAAATGAAAATAAAAATAGGATTGAATGAGGAAGTGCCCTGGAGTCCAATAATATATGGTTAAGGGGAGGTAGTTAATGTCTAATCTGGACAAGGGACGGACAGGTCCTGTGGGATACATGCCTGGTTCATTTTTATGAACGTCAGCTTGTCCACATTGGCTGTAGACAGGCGGCTGCGTTTGTCTGTAATGACGCCCCCTGCCGTGCTGAATACACGTTCAGACAAAACGCTGGCTGCCGGGCAGGCCAGCACCTCCAAGGCATAAAAGGCTAGCTCTGGCCACGTGGACAATTTAGAGACCCAGAAGTTGAATGGGGCCGAACCATCAGTCAGTACGTGGAGGGGTGTGCACACGTACTGTTCCACCATGTTAGTGAAATGTTGCCTCCTGCTAACACGTTGCGTATCAGGTGGTGGTGCAGTTAGCTGTGGCGTGTTGACAAAAGTTTTCCACATCTCTGCCATGCTAACCCTGCCCTCAGAGGAGCTGGCCGTGACACAGCTGCCTTGGCGACCTCTTCCTCCTCCTCTGCCTTGGCCTTGGGCTTCCACTTGTTCCCCTGTGACATTTGGGAATACTCTCAGTAGCGCGTCTACCAACGTGTGCTTGTACTCGCGCATCTTCCTATCACGCTCCAGTGCAGGAAGTAAGGTGGGCACATTGTCTTTGTAGCGTGGATCCAGCAGGGTGGCAACCCAGTAGTCCGCACAGGTTAAAATGTGGGCAACTCTGCTGTCGTTGCGCAGGCACTGCAGCATGTAGTCGCTCATGTGTGCCAGGCTGCCCAGGGGTAAGGACAAGCTGTCCTCTGTGGGAGGCGTATCGTCATCGTCCTGCCTTTCCCCCCAGCCACGCACCAGTGATGGACCCGAGCTGCGTTTGGTGCCACCCCGCTGTGACCATGCTTCATCCTCATCCTCCTCCACCTCCTCCTCATCCTCGTCCTCCAGTAGTGGGCCCTGGCTGGCCACATTTGTACCTGGCCTCTGCTGTTGCCAAAAACCTCCCTCTGAGACACTTTGAAGAGACTGGCCTGAAAGTGCTAAAAATGACCCCTCTTCCTCCTCCTCCTCCTCCTGGGCCACCTCCTCTTCCATCATCGCCCTAAGTGTTTTCTCAAGGAGACATAGAAGTGGTATTGTAACGCTGATAACGGTGTCATCGCCACTGGCCATGTTGGTGGAGTACTCGAAACAGCGCAACAGGGCACACAGGTCTCGCATGGAGGCCCAGTCATTGGTGGTGAAGTGGTGCTGTTCTGTAGTGCGACTGACCCGTGCGTGCTGCAGCTGAAACTCCACTATGGCCTGCTGCTGCTCGCACAGTCTGTCCAGCATGTGCAAGGTGGAGTTCCACCTGGTGGGCACGTCGCATATGAGGCGGTGAGCGGGAAGGCCGAAATTACGCTGTAGCGCAGACAGGAGAGCAGCAGCAGGATGTGAAAGCCGGAAGCGCGAACAGACGGCCCGCACTTTATGCAGCAGCTCTGACATGTCGGGGTAGTTGTGAATGAACTTCTGCACCACCAAATTCAGCACATGCGCCAAGCAAGGGATGTGCGTCAAATTGGCTAGTCCCAGAGCTGCAACGAGATTTCGCCCATTATCACACACCACCAGGCCGGGCTTGAGGCTCACCGGCAGCAACCACTCGTCGGTCTGTTGTTCAATACCCCGCCACAACTCCTGTGCGGTGTGGGGCCTGTCCCCCAAACATATGAGTTTCAGAATGGCCTGCTGACGTTTACCCCGGGCTGTGCTGAAGTTGGTGGTGAAGGTGTGTGGCTGACTGGATGAGCAGGTGGAAGAAGAGGAGGAGGAAGCCGAGAAGGAGGAGGTGGCAACAGGAGGCAAAGAATGTTGCCCTGCGATCCTTGGCGGCGGAAGGACGTGCACCAAACAGCTCTCCGCCTGGGGCCCAACTGCCACTACATTTACCCAGTGTGCAGTTAGGGAGATATAGCGTCCCTGGCCGTGCTTACTGGTCCACGTATCTGTGGTTAGGTGGACCTTGCCACAGATGGCGTTGCGCAGTGCACACTTGATTTTATCGGATACTTGGTTGTGCAGGGAAGGCACGGCTCTCTTGGAGAAGTAGTGGCGGCTGGGAACAACATACTGTGGGACAGCAAGCGACATGAGCTGTTTGAAGCTGTCTGTGTCCACCAGCCTAAATGACAGCATTTCATAGGCCAGTAGTTTAGAAATGCTGGCATTCAGGGCCAGGGATCGAGGGTGGCTAGGTGGGAATTTACGCTTTCTCTCAAATGTTTGTGAGATGGAGAGCTGAACGCTGCCGTGTGACATGGTTGAGACGCTTGGTGACGGAGGTGGTGGTGGTGGTGTTGGTGGTACATCCCCTGTTTGCTGGGCGGCAGGTGCCAACGTTCCTCCAGAGGCGGAGGAAGAGGCCGAGGCGGCAGCAGCAGAAGAGGCCGAGGCGGCAGCAGCAGAAGAGGTAGCAGGGGGAGCCTGAGTGACTTCCTTGGTTTTAAGGTGTTTACTCCACTGCAGTTCATGCTTTGCATGCAGGTGCCTGGTCATGCAGGTTGTGCTCAGGTTCAGAACGTTAATGCCTCGCTTAAGGCTCTGATGGCACAGCGTGCAAACCACTCGGGTCTTGTCGTCAGCACATTGTTTGAAGAAGTGCCATGCCAGGGAACTCCTTGAAGCTGCCTTTGGGGTGCTCGGTCCCAGATGGCGGCGGGCAGTAGCAGGCGGAGTCTCTTGGCGGCGGGTGTTCTGCTTTTGCCCACTGCTCCCTCTTTTGCTACGCTGTTGGCTCGGTCTCACCACTGCCTCTTCCTCCGAACTGTGAAAGTCAGTGGCACGACCTTCATTCCATGTGGGGTCTAGGACCTCATCATCCCCTGCATCGTCTTCCACCCAGTCTTGATCCCTGACCTCCTGTTCAGTCTGCACACTGCAGAAAGATGCAGCAGTTGGCACCTGTGTTTCGTCATCATCAGAGACATGCTGAGGTGGTATTCCCATGTCCTCATCATCAGGAAACATAAGTGGTTGTGCGTCAGTGCATTCTATATCTTTCACCGCTGGGGAAGGGCTAGGTGGATGCCCTTGGGAAACCCTGCCAGCGGAGTCTTCAAACAGCATAAGAGACTGCTGCATAACTTGAGGCTGAGACAGTTTCCCTGGTATGCATGGGGGTGATGTGACAGACTGATGGGGTTGGTTTTCAGGCGCCATCTGTGCGCTTTCTGCAGAAGACTGGGTGGGAGATAATGTGAACGTGCTGGATCCACTGTCGGCCACCCAATTGACTAATGCCTGTACCTGCTCAGGCCTTACCATCCTTAGAACGGCATTGGGCCCCACCATATATCGCTGTAAATTCTGGCGGCTACTGGGACCTGAGGTAGTTGGTACACTAGGACGTGTGGATGTGGCAGAACGGCCACGTCCTCTCCCAGCACCAGAGGGTCCACTAACACCACCACGACCATGTCCACGTCCGCGTCCCTTACTAGATGTTTTTCTCATTGTTATGGTTCACCACAACAACAAAAATATTATTTGGCCCAATGTATTGTATTCAAATTCAGCGGGATATAAATTTGAGGCCTAGTATTTAGGCGCTGGGTGACCGGTATGGATTTACTAACAGAATTAGACTTGGAAATGCACAGTAGCGTGTGTGTGAAGTTATTCTGAATGACCCTATGTGCACCTTGAATATTATATACCCTTTTAGGGATAGATTTCAAATAGCTCTGATATAGCAGGAACCACTAAATTATGAAATTGCTAAATTGGGAATTGTACTTCAACCCAGAACAAAAAATGTGCTTTGACGGACACTAAATAACTTTCCCAGCCACAACAGGACAGCGGTAACGAGAGATTTAGCGGGATATAAATTTGAGGCCTAGTATTTAGGCGCTGGGTGACCGGTATGGATTTAGCAACAGAATTAGACTTGGAAATGCACAGTAGCGTGTGTGTGAAGTTATTCTGAATGACCCTATGTGCACCTTGAATATTATATACCCTTTTAGGGATAGATTTCAAATAGCTCTGATATAGCAGGAACCACTAAATTATGAAATTGCTAAATTGGGAATTGTACTTCAACCCAGAACAAAAAATGTGCTTTGACGGACACTAAATAACTTTCCCAGCCACAACAGGACAGCGGTAACGAGAGATTTAGCGGGATATAAATTTGAGGCCTAGTATTTAGGCGCTGGGTGACCGGTATGGATTTAGTGACAGAATTAGACTTGGAAATGCACAGTAGCGTGTGTGTGAAGTTATTCTGAATGACCCTATGTGCACCTTGAATATTATATACCCTTTTAGGGATAGATTTCAAATAGCTCTGATATAGCAGGAACCACTAAATTATGAAATTGCTAAATTGGGAATTGTACTTCAACCCAGAACAAAAAATGTGCTTTGACGGACACTAAATAACTTTCCCAGCCACAACAGTACAGCGGTAACGAGAGATTTAGCGGGATATAAATTTGAGGCCTAGTATTTAGGCGCTGGGTGACCGGTATGGATTTAGTGACAGAATTAGACTTGGAAATGCACAGTAGCGTGTGTGTGAAGTTATTCTGAATGACCCTATGTGCACCTTGAATATTATATACCCTTTTAGGGATAGATTTCAAATAGCTCTGATATAGCAGAAACCACTAAATTATAAAAATTGCTAAATTGGGAATTGTATTTCAACCCAGAACAAAAAATGTGCTTTGACGGACACTAAATAACTTTCCCAGCCACAACAGGACAGCGGTAACGAGAGATTTAGCGGGATATAAATTTGAGGCCTAGTATTTAGGCGCTGGGTGACCGGTATGGATTTAGCGACAGAATTAGACTTGGAAATGCACAGTAGCGTGTGTGTGAAGTTATTCTGAATGACCCTATGTGCACCTTGAATATTATATACCCTTTTAGGGATAGATTTCAAATAGCTCTGATATAGCAGGAACCACTAAATTATAAAATTGCTAAATTGGGAATTGTACTTCAACCCAGAACAAAAAATGTGCTTTGACGGACACTAAATAACTTTCCCAGCCACAACAGTACAGCGGTAACGAGAGATTTAGCGGGATATAAATTTGAGGCCTAGTATTTAGGCGCTGGGTGACCGGTATGGATTTAGCGACAGAATTAGACTTGGAAATGCACAGTAGCGTGTGTGTGAAGTTATTCTGAATGACCCTATGTGCACCTTGAATATTATATACCCTTTTAGGGATAGATTTCAAATAGCTCTGATATAGCAGGAACCACTAAATTATGAAATTGCTAAATTGGGAATTGTACTTCAACCCAGAACAAAAAATGTGCTTTGACGGACACTAAATAACTTTCCCAGCCACAACAGGACAGCGGTAACGAGAGATTTAGCGGGATATAAATTTGAGGCCTAGTATTTAGGCGCTGGGTGACCGGTATGGATTTAGTGACAGAATTAGACTGGGATATGGCCAAAAAATAACCACACTATTGCTGGTTAAATGCACTTGGTGACGGGCGCAGCTTGCCCCTGATGTAGTATATGGCCAAAAAATGAACAGACTATTGCTGGTTAAATGCACTTGGTGTCACAGCTTGACCAACCACACTACTGAGGGTTAAATGCACTTGGTGACGGGCGCAGCTTGCCCCTGATGTAGTATATGGCCAAAAAATAAACAGACTATTGCTGGTTAAATGCACTTGGTGTGACAGCTTCACCCTGATGTAGGCTTTAGCCAAAAAACAACCACACCATTGAGGGTTAAATGCACTTGGTGACAGGCGCAGCTTGCCCCTGATTTAGTATATGGCCAAAAAATGAACAGACTATTGCTGGTTAAATGCACTTGGTGTGACAGCTTCACCCTGATGTAGGCTTTAGCCAAAAAACAACCACACCATTGAGGGTTAAATGCACTTGGTCGCAGCTTGGATGCACTTGGTCGCAGCACCGCACAAGACACAAAATGGCCGCCGATCACCCCAGAAAAAAGTGACTGACAAACGGTCTGGGCAGCCTAAAAACAGTGAGTGAGCATTTGAATTTCAGCAGCTCAATGATGCACAGCTGCAGATCGATCGATTAATCAAGTGAAGTCCTTTGGAGGAGTTAATCTGCCTAATCTCGCCCTACTGTCGCATCCGCAACCTCTCCCTACGCTAATCAGAGCAGAGTGACGGGCGGCGCTATGTGACTCCAGCTTAAATAGAGGCTGGGTCACATGGTGCTCTGGCCAATCACAGCCATGCCAATAGTAGGCATGGCTGTGACGGCCTCTTGGGGCAAGTAGTATGACGCTTGTTGATTGGCTGCTTTGCAGCCTTTCAAAAAGCGCCAAGAAAGCGTCACAAAAGCGCCAAGAAAGCGACGAACACCGAACCCGAACCCGGACTTTTACGAAAATGTCCGGGTTCGGGTCCGTGTCACGGACACCCCAAAATTCGGTACGAACCCGAACTATACAGTTCGAGTTCACTCATCCCTAGTGGACTGGCAGGACCATTATGTATAAACATTTTGGGAATCTTTTTCAAATAGCCGTTAGTTTGTTGTCCCGTTGTTTGATGGTTAAAGTGTGTTGTATTTGATTTCAATTGCATTTTGGGTTCAATAAATATTCATTTAACGTTTATTAGATTTTATTTCAATATATTGATGTGTCCACGCTATAGGAGCGACACATACTTGTGTCGCTCCACTGGCGCTGGTAGATTTAATCAGGCCTGTTATGGAGACTGAGGTTAAATCTGCCCACGCCAGTGGAGCGACAATTAGTGGTGTCGCTCCACTGGCACTGGTAGATTTAATCAGACCTGTTATGGAGACTGAGGTTAAATCTGCCCACGCCAGTGGAGCGACAATTAGTGGTGTCGCTCCACTGGCGCTGGTAGATTTAATCAGGCCTGTTATGGAGACTGAGGTTAAATCTGCCCACGCCAGTGGAGCGACAATTAGTGGTGTCGCTCCACTGGCGCTGGTAGATTTAATCAGGCCTGTTATGGAGACTGAGGTTAAATCTGCCCACGCCAGTGGAGCGACAATTAGTGGTGTCGCTCCACTGGCACTGGTAGATTTAATCAGGCCTGTTATGGAGACTGAGGTTAAATCTGCCCACGCCAGTGGAGCGACAATTAGTGGTGTCGCTCCACTGGCACTGGTAGATTTAATCAGGCCTGTTATGGAGACTGAGGTTAAATCTGCCCACGCCAGTGGAGCGACAATTAGTGGTGTCGCTCCACTGGCGCTGGTAGATTTAATCAGGCCTGTTATGGAGACTGAGGTTAAATCTGCCCACGCCAGTGGAGCGACAATTAGTGGTGTCGCTCCACTGGCGCTGGTAGATTTAATCAGGCCTGTTATGGAGACTGAGGTTAAATCTGCCCACGCCAGTGGAGCGACAATTAGTGGTGTCGCTCCACTGGCACTGGTAGATTTAATCAGGCCTGTTATGGAGACTGAGGTTAAATCTGCCCACGCCAGTGGAGCGACAATTAGTGGTGTCGCTCCACTGGCACTGGTAGATTTAATCAGGCCTGTTATGGAGACTGAGGTTAAATCTGCCCACGCCAGTGGAGCGACAATTAGTGGTGTCGCTCCACTGGCGCTGGTAGATTTAATCAGGCCTGTTATGGAGACTGAGGTTAAATCTGCCCACGCCAGTGGAGCGACAATTAGTGGTGTCGCTCCACTGGCGCTGGTAGATTTAATCAGGCCTGTTATGGAGACTGAGGTTAAATCTGCCCACGCCAGTGGAGAGACAATTAGTGGTGTCGCTCCACTGGCGCTGGTAGATTTAATCAGGCCTGTTATGGAGACTGAGGTTAAATCTGCCCACACTGGAGGAGCGACAATTAGTTGTGTCTCTCCGCCAGTGCTGAGAGATTATGTCTGGCCTATTAGACACATAGGTTTCTCACAATCTACCAACGTTGGAGGAGCGACAATTAGTTGTGTCGCTCCGCCAGTGCTGGGAGATTTTACTTTTATTAAAAGTAAAAATATCTAGGTTTATTTTAAAAAAAATTAAACAGTCCAAGGATTTTTAAACCAAAAAATAACATTTATTATAAATAACAAAATAACATTTATTATAAATAACAATAAAATAAATAAAATAAAAAATTACAAATTAAGGAAGGTATGCTGGGGGGTGGGGGGAAGTGATCGGTTTGGGTCCACTCTGTCCTGTTGTTCTTCTGCCACTGTGGACAACAAAGTGCGTGTTGAAGCAAGTGGCACAGAGGGAGTATGAAGAGTGGATTGGGCAGGAGAAGGAGTTTCCTGAGAAACAGTAGAGGGAGTGGTGAAAGAGGTAGGAGCATAGTAAGAAGGAGAAGAAAAGTGTGGAGAATAGAGCTCGGGGGTTTGGGATGGGGGTGGGTTGTGGGAAGGGGGAGGGGGAGGTTGGGAGTGCTGAGCCTGTTGCTGTAAATTTGGATAGGTGTGGGATGGGGGATAGGTGAAGCATGGGGGATAGGTGTAGGATGGGGGATAGGGCAGGGGTGGGGGAATGGTTGTGGGGCGGTGTGCCAGTTGCCACAAAACGCTGTCCATCTGTCTTCTGGCCTCATACTGCTGGTCGGGTGATAAGCGTTCCAGCGCAGGTAACAACGACACAATATAGTGATGCATCGGACTCATTTGTGTCGTCAACACCGCCCCCTCCTGAAGACGACGCAAATGATCCTCCACAGATGCAACCCTATTTGTGATCCCCACCAAGGACTCATACATGAGCCTTGTGAGGTCTTCGTAGTCAGCCTGGCGGCTCCTACCTGACCTCTGGCGACGCATAAGGGCCTCAAAAAGTGGAGCCATCGTCGACATTGTTGCGTCGCCAGAGGGCACAAGTAGGGGAACAGGTTGGGAAACCTGGTGTTCCTGACCAGCAGTAGGAGCAGGACGAGAGGGACCCGCTGCGGCTTGCTCTTCAGGGACCGCCTCCTGAGGAACTTCTGGCGCAAGAGTGCTGCTTGATGTTCTGTGAAGCAAAGAAAAAAAAAAATTTAGCATTTTTTATGGATGGGAGAAACAGTGGGATAGAGGTGAGCAAAGAGACTTCAGAAGCTACATAGGAGGTTAAATTCAAAAAAAGAGAAACATACTGTACATAGAGGCCATGAAATAAATGAATTTTCAAGGAGGTGTCTATGTACAGTATAGCCTTTTTTTTAGAAAGCAACTTCAAATGAAAAATCGGAAGCATACATTGCTCCTCTCTACTCCACTAAATACAATGTGGATGTCCAAGACAAAGTGCCAAATGACAGTCTGTCTTGGCCATACACCTAGTTTGAAAAGTTGTTTAAGAGACACCTTATATCTTACCTTCGCATCTCAAGGGTCCTTCGTAGGAACCCCAAGGCGGCAGAATAGCGGTATTCACGCCTTGAGGTTCCTCCCGACCCACTCGGGCGCCGAAGTTCCTCATTAAAGGCCTTCTTGTAGCGGTCCCTGATTGAGTGCCACCGAACCATGATCGTATCTCCTAGAAAGAAAGAAATCAATTTAGGATGTATATTTAAAATCAGTGGTTAATCAAAGTTGTTTTTACAATTTAATTGAAACAGCCACAAAAAGAAAAAAAAAATATTTAAAAAAAAAAGTGGCGGTTTAAAAAAAAGTAGACTGTAAAACCACTTTTGATTAATATTTTTTTTACATGTCTGCTCTCTAAAAATAATTTATACTTACGGCATTTGCCCTGTTGCCTTTCTCGGAGGTCATCCCAGTTGGGCAGAATGGCCGCACATATCTCGTTCCAGAGGAGCCGTGTTAGATGATGGTCTGCATGGCGGCGGTCGGTGTGGTCCCACAACGGTGTACGCTCCTCCACCATATGGATGAGGAGGTCATTGTCGATATAAAATCGTTCAACGTCCTCCTCATGCCTTCTGGTGGAGATTTGGGAGCCCTAAAAAATTTTAAAAAAATTGAATAAATATTAATTTTAATATTCGATAAATTACTTTTTAATAAAAAACATAACTTTACAATACTCACACGACCACGACCGCCGCGTGCTCCACGGCGTCCTCTGGAAGATCGTTGATGACCTCTCTCACTGGCAACAGGACGAGATGGCTAAAAAAAAAAATATATATATATATATATATATATACATATATAAATAAAAAAAACACACATAAAAATTTGAAAACTATAAAAAAAAAAAAATAACCAACCGTTTCTCCTCCACCCCCAACTTCCTCCTCCCCTGTACCTCTGGCTCTGGCTTGACCGGGAGAACTCTCCTCCATAGAGTCTGACTGATAAACAAAAAAATATAAATTTTATTATTAGAATAATAACACAATATATAGTTTGGAAAGCAAAGGAACTTTACATACCACATCCTGGAGGTGTCGTGATCGGGGAGGAGAGCTCCCGGCCTCGCTGGAAGATGAAGATGTGGCTATAAAAAAAAAAAAGAAAAAAAATTAATAATTGAACTTTTAACTAGAATAACAGACATACCGACGGAAAAAAAAACTTACTGGTCATAATTTTCTGGCTGGCTTGTTGGCTGGCTAGCTGGCTGGCTGGCTTTTTGGCTAGCTGGCTGGCTGGCTTTTTGACTAGCTGGCTGGCTGGCTTGCTTTATAGCTAGCTGGCTGGCTGGCTTTATGGCTAGCTGGCTGGCTGGCTGGCTTTATGGCTAGCTGGGTTTTTCTTTGTGATCAGTCTAAAAAAATAAAAATTTTGACAGGTTGTCATATTGTTGAATGAAAACATACTACTCCTCCTAACATGCACTGTGTAGTTATATTACCTGCAACCCCTATGCCACAGTACATAGGGGTATGCAGTTAACATAAGTACATAGTGGATGGTAGGAGCAGCAGCATGTCAGGACTACTACTCCTAACATGCACTGTGTAGTTATATTACCTGCAACCCCTATGCCACAGTACATAGGGGTATGCAGTTAACATAAGCACATAGTGGATGGTAGGAGCAGCAGCATGTCAGGACTACTACTCCTAACATGCACTGTGTAGTTATATTACCTGCAACCCCTATGCCACAGTACATAGGGGTATGCAGTTAACATAAGTACATAGTGGATGGTAGGAGCAGCAGCATGTCAGGACTACTACTCCTAACATGCACTGTGTAGTTATATTACCTACAACCCCTATGCCACAGTACATAGGGGTATGCAGTTAACATAAGTACATAGTGGATGGTAGGAGCAGCAGCATGTCAGGACTACTACTCCTTACATGCACTGTGTAGTTATATTACCTGCAACCCCTATGCCACAGTACATAGGGGTATGCAGTTAACATAAGTACATAGTGGATGGTAGGAGCAGCAGCATGTCAGGACTACTACTCCTAACATGCACTGTGGAGTTATATTACCTGCAACCCCTATGCCACAGTACATAGGGGTATGCAGTTAACATAAGTACATAGTGGATGCTAGGAGCAGCAGCATGTCAGGACTACTACTCCTAACATGCACTGGGTACTGACAGCTCCTATGTACTTATAGCTCGTTTGTATAAGTTCATAGGAGCTGTTTATATGATGTTTTTTCGCACAAAAAATAATAAAATAACCACATATACTCACCTTCTCTGGCGTGCACCCGACTCCCTCGCAGGCAGGATCCAGACAGGGTGGCGCGAAACTTGCTCCTCCTCTATCCGATGCAAGCGCAGACCGGATATCCGGATCAGTCGTTGTGTCGTTCCTATGAACATTTTAAGTCGGATCCGTCCTCAATACAATTCAATGGGAATTAAGGACGGATCCGGCGTTACGGCAAATGCTACGGCTTTTGAGACGGAGAAGAAAATTATGCATGCTACGGTTTTTCATTTCGACGGAAACGTCAAAAAGACTGAAGCGGAGCAATCCTGATGCATCCTGAAGGACGGACTGTCCATTCAGAATGCATGGGGATAAAACTGATCAGTTCTTTTCCGGATTTGAGCCCCTAGGACGGAACTTAACGCCGGAAAAGAAAAACGCAAGTGTGAAAGTACCCTTAGGTACATATACCCTTAGGTACATTTTACATATATCCATGCTGGGTGAGAGAAATATCTTGGCTAAAGACAACTTTTACCATTTTTTTTATACAAAGTTGGCATTTGACCAAGATATTTATCTCACCCAGCATGGTATATGTAAAATGACACCCCAAAACACATTCCCCAACTTCTCCTGAGTACAGCGATACCACATGTGTGACTCTTTTTTGCAGTCTCACTTTCCGCTAACTTGGGACAAAAATTTCAATCTTTCATGGACTCAATAGGCCCCTTAGCGAATACCTTGGGGTGTCTTCTTTCAAAAATGGGGTCATTTGTGGGGTGTTTATACTGCCCTGGCATTTGAGGGTCTCTGCGATCATTACATGTATGGCCAGCATTAGGAGTTTCTGCTATTCTCCTTATATTGAGCATACAGGTAATGAGATTTATTTTTTCCGTTCAGACTCTGGGCTGAAAGAAAAAAATGAATGGCACAGATTTCTTCATTCGCATCAATCAACGTGGATGAAAAAGGGGAAAAGGCGTCTGCCAGGACATAGGAGCTCCGCCCAACATCCATACCCACTTAGCTCGTATGCCCTGGCAAACCAGATTTCTCCATTCACATCAATCGATGTGGATGAATAAATCATTGCCGGGATTTTTTTATTTATTTTTTTATATACAAAGTGTTTGCCAAAGCATAGGAACACCGCCTCCTCCTCAGCTCATATGCCTCGGCAAACGTATCTTTTACTGCATAGGGGAAATCTCGTCTTGCAGCACCGCATACACCGACTTGTGTGTAATCTGACAGCAGCGCAATGCTTCTGTCAGAATGCACATCAGTGCTGCAGCTAGTCGATCGGTTGGTCCACCTGGAAGGTAAATAAAAAAAGAAAAAAAAAAAAAGAAAACCAGGCTGCAACGCAATAATTTTATTAACTTTTGAACAGAACATATAAACTTTAACTTTTTGAACTGAACATTAACCTTTTTGCTTACTGGTGATTTATTTTTTATTTTTTTTGTTTTACCTTTATAGGACAAACCTCTCCTTCCACATGGGACAATGTGCAAAGCGCAAAGTACATTATGCACTTTATCCCAGGTGAAAGGAGAGGTTTGCAGCAGCTGTATGTGAACGGGCCCTAATAGCCCTGTGTGCCTGTCCTGTTGAGATGTGATCCCTATGCTAGGTGTACCTGTGTGTTGTACTTCCGGAAACACTCCCCTAAGCATAGGGCAGGGTGGTCAGGACAGTCAGGACAGAAATAGCGGGTGTCACGCCTTATTCCACTCTTGCTACAGACACGACATCTTTTTCGGGGTGACGGTTGGGTTGAGGTACCGGCAACGACATTGGGGAAATGTCGCTCGTGTAGACGGCTAACTACACTGGTGGATGGGGCCACGGAACCTCCTGGGTACAGGAGGTTCTCGATGATCTCTTCCTGAAATTTGAGGAAGGATCGTGTTCTCCCAGCCTTACTGTAGAGAACAAAACTATTATACAGAGCCAATTGAATCAAATATACAGACACCTTCTTATACCAGCGTCTGGTTCTGCGGGACACTAAATACGGAGACAACATCTGGTCATTGAAGTCCACCCCTCCCATGTGAAGGTTATAGTCGTGGACTGAGTGGGGCTTTTCAATGACACGGGTTGCTCGCTCAATTTGGATTGGATTGTCGTGTCTGCGTGAATGGAGGAGAGCATGTAAACGTCACGCTTGTCTCTCCATTTAACCACGAGCAGTTCTTCGTTACACAAAGCAGCCCTCTCCCCCCTTGCAAGACGGGTGGTAACGAGCCGTTGGGGAAGCCCGCACGACTAGTTCGCGTGGTGCCACAGCAGCCAATCTGTTCTAGAAACAAATGCCTGAAGAGGGCCACACTTGTGTAGAAATTGTCCACATAAAGATGGTACCCTTTGCCGAATAAGGGTGACACCAAGTCCCAGACTGTCTTCCCACTGCTCCCCAGGTAGTCAGGGCAACCGACCGGCTCCAGGGTGTGATCTTTTCCCTCATAGACATGAAATTTGTGTGTATAGCCTGTGGCCCTTTCACAAAGCTTATACAATTTGACCCCATACAGGGCGCGCTTGCTTGGGATGTATTGTTTGAAGCCAAGGTGCCCGGTAAAATGTATTAGGGACTCGTCTATGCAGATGTTTTGCTCTGGGGTATACAAATCTGCAAATTTTTGGTTGAAATGGTCTATGAGGGGACAAATTTTGTGGAGCCGGTCAAAAGCTGGGTGGCCTCTGGGACGGGAGGTGGTGTTGTCGCTAAAGTGCAGGAAACGCAGGATGGTCTCAAATCGTGTCCTGGACATAGCAGCAGACAACATGGGCATGTGATGAATTGGGTTCGTGGACCAATATGACCGCAATTCATGCTTTTTAGTTAGACCCATGTTGAGGAGAAGGCCCAGAAAAATTTTAATTTCGGAAACTTGGACTGGTTTCCACCGGAAAGGCTGGGCATAAAAGCTTCCCGGGTTGGCGGTTATAAATTGTGTGGCATACCGATTTGTTTCTGCCACAACTACGTCTAAGAGCTCCGCAGTCAAGAACAGCTCAAAAAATCCCAGGGCCGAACCGATCTGAGCTGTCTCAACCCGAACTCCAGACTGGGCGGTGAAAGGGGGTACTACAGGTGCGGCTGAAGTTGGGGACTGCCATTCAGGGTTTGCCAGCACCTCAGGGATTCTAGGGGCTCTACGGGCCCGTCTTTGCGGTGGCTGCGACGGGGTTACTACTGCACGTGCCACCTTACCAGCTTCAACTGCCCTTCTGGTGCTCGCCACTTCACCATGTTGTACGGCAGTGCTGGTACTAGGTCCAGGATGGGCTGCGCTGCTGGTGTATGCCTCACCACGTAATCCGACAGCGCCAGCCCCGCTCTGCTGCCCTTGAAGCGGATCCTGCACAACCTGTGGTCTAGCGACACGGGGTCGGGTACGCCTGGTGCCATTAGGGACCTCAGCCTCCTCGTCCGAACTTTGGGTCAGAGTGCCACTGCTTTCTACAGGTTCATATTCTGACCCGCTAAATTCATCAGATGAGGGTTCCCATTCCTCATCCAACTGGGTCAGAAGCCTGTAGGCCGCTTCAGAAGAATACCCCCTGTTTGACATTTGGGCAAGTAAATTTAGGGGTATTCCCTGAGACTACCCAAGAAAATAAGCAAGCCTGTCTTACAAATGGGAGGCTAGCGAAGTACCGGAGGCCGCTGCGGTTGATAAAAAATATCAAAACTGATTTTTTTATCGCCGCAGCGCGTGTAAAGTGATTGTGCAGTGATCAAAAAAATTTAAATTTTTGGTCACTGCGGTGGGGTGGGCGTGGGCGAACGCACGTGTGGGCGACTGATCAGGCCTGATCGGGCAGACACTGCGTTTTGGGTGGAGGGCGAACTAAGGTGACACTAATACTATTATAGATCTGACTGTGATCAGTTTTGATCACTTACAGATACTATAAAAGTACAAATGATGATTAGCGATACGCTAATCAGCGAATCAGTGACTGCGGTGCAGTGGGCTGGGCGCTAAACAATCGCTAAACTACCTAACCAAGGGGCCTAAACTATCCTAAACCTAACAGTCAATACCAGTGAAAAAAAAGTGACAGTTTACACTGATCACTTTTTTCCCTTTCACTAGGTGATTGACAGGGGGCGATCAATGGGTTAATTGGGGGTGATGGGGGTGATGGAGGGTGATCTGGGGGCTAAGTGAAGTGTTGGTGGGTACTCACAGTGAGGTCTGCTCCTCTGCTGAGACCAACCGACGAAAAGGACCAGCAGAGGAGCAGGGAAGCCATTTAACACATCATATTTACTAATATGATGTGTTAGCTGGCTTCTGATTCGATTTTTTAAAAATCAGCAACCTGCCAGCAACGATCATTGGCTGGCAGGTTGCTGACGAAATACTCCTTGAACTTTTGCCAGCCCGCGATGCGCATACGCGGGCCGGCTCTAACCGAAATCTCGATGCGTCCAGGAGGAATGAATCAACCACCTTTCGGACGCATCCTTGCGTTAGGCGGTCCGGAGGTGGTTAAGTAATTGTAGGAAGATTTTTTTTATTATTTCAGAAAATCATTTTGCTATAGTACATACCTGTCAAAATTCAGTAATCTACTGTACTAATTAAAGGGGTTGTCTTATCTCACCTCAGACATTGGGCACATAGCACTAAGATATGCACCCAATGTCTGATAGGTGTGCGTCCTACCTCTAATTTTACTATTATTTGGGTGTCCCCTTGTTTAATAGATAAATAATTCAATTAGGCCTTGATTCTCAAATTGGGGTGAATAAGCTGTGTAATTTAACTGTTATTGGGGTGCCCACCTTGTTTCTTAGAAAATTAATTCCATTAGGCCTTGATTTTCAAATTGGGGGGGGAAAAGCAATTTTGTGGTTATCGGGGAACCCACCTTGTTTCTTAGAAAAAAACTATTCTATTAGGCTTTGATTCTCAAATTGGGTTGAATAAGCTGTCTAGTTCTACTGTTTATTGGGGTGACCACTAGGGATGAGCGAACCCGAACTGTATAGTTCGTGTTCGTACCGAATTTTGGGGTGTCCGTGACACGGACCCGAACCCGGAAATTTTCGTAAAAGTCCGGGTTCGGGTTCGGTGTTCGTCGCTTTCTTGGCGCTTTTTGAAAGGCTGCAAAGCAGCCAATCAACAAGCGTCATACTACTTGCCCCAAGAGGCCGTCACAGCCATGCCTACTATTGGCATGGCTGTGATTGGCCAGAGCACCATGTGACCCAGCCTCTATTTAAGCTAGAGTCACATAGCGCTGCACGTCACTCTGCTCTGATCAGTGTAGGGAGAGGTTACAGCCGCGACGTTAGGGCGAGATTAGGCAGTGATTAACTCCTCCAAAAGACTTCATTCAGAGATCGATCTGCAGCTGTGGATGATTGAACTGCTGCTATTGAATTGCTCACTGTTTTTAGGCTGCCCAGAGCGTTTTTCAGTCACTTTTTTCTGGGGTGATCGGCAGCCATTTTGTGTCTTGTGGTGCGCCAGCACAAGCTGCCACCAAGTGCATTTAACCCTCAATGGTGTGGTTGTTTTTTGGCTAAATCCTACATCAGGGTCAAGCTGTCACACCAAGTGCATTTAACCAGCAATAGTGTGGTTATTTTTTGGCCATATACTACATCAGGGGCAAGCTGAGCCTGTCACTAAGTGCATTTAACCCTCAATGGTGTGGTTGTTTTTTGGCTAAATCCTACATCAGGGTCAAGCTGTCACACCAAGTGCATTTAACTATCAATAGTTTGGTTATTTTTTGGCCATATACTACATCAGGGGCAAGCTGTCACCAAGTGCATTTAACCCTCAATGGTGTGGTTGTTTTTTGGCTAAATCCTACATCAGGGTCAAGCTGTCACACCAAGTGCATTTAACCATCAATAGTCTGGTTATTTTTTGGCCATATACTACATCAGGGGCAAGCTGAGCCTGTCACCAAGTGCATTTAACCCCCAATAGTGTGGTTGGTCAAGCTGTCATACCAAGTGCATTTAACCATCAATAGTGTGGTTATTTTTTGGCCATATCCCAGTCTAATTCTGTCAGTAAACGTATACCTGTCACCCAGCACCTAAATAATAGGCCTCAAATTTATATCCAGCTAAATCTGTTGTTACTGCTGTGGCTGGTCAAGTTATTTAGTGTCCGTCAAAGCACATTTTTTTTTCTGGGTTGAAATACAATTCCCAATTTAGCAATTTCCTAATTTAGTGGTTTCTGCTGTATCAGAGCTATTTTAAATCTATCCCTAAAAGGGTATATAATATTCATGGTGCACATAGGGTCATTCTGAATAACTTCACACACACGCTACTGTGCATTTCCAAGTCTAATTCTGTCAGTAAACCTATACCTGTCACCCAGCGCCTAAATAATAGGCCTCAAATTTATAGTCAACTAAATCTGTGGTTACTGCTGTGCCTGTATTAGTGTAATACGGTACCTAAATAGATAGCCAGATAGTGTTAGTTGTCATTAAAAAAAGGCCTGAATTTGAATTCAATACATTGGGTCAAATAATATTTTTGTTGTTGTGGTGAACGATAACAATGAGGAAAACATCTAGCAAGGGACGCGGACATGGTCGTGGTGGTGTTAGTGGACCTTCTGGTGCTGGGAGAGGACGTGGCCGTTCTGCCACAGCCACACGTCCTAGTGTACCAACTACCTCAGGTCCCAGTAGCCTCCATAATTTACAGCGATATTTGGTGGGGCCCAATGCCGTTCTAAGGATGGTAAGGCCTGAGCAGGTACAGGCATTAGTCAATTGGGTGGCCGACAGTGGATCCAGCACGTTCACATTATCTCCCACCCAGTCTTCTGCAGAAAGTGCACAGATGGCGCCTGAAAACCAAGCCCATCAGTCTGTCACATCACCCCCATGCATACCAGGGAAACTGTCTGAGCCTCAAGTTATGCAGCAGTCTCTTATGCTGTTTGAAGACTCCGCTGGCAGGGTTTCCCAAGGGCATCCACCCAGCCCTTCCCCAGTGGTGGAAGACATAGAATGCACTGACGCACAACCACTTATGTTTCCTGATGATGAGGACATGGGAATACCACCTCCGCATGTCTCTGATGATGACGAAACACAGGTGCCAACTGCTGCGACTTTCTGCAGTGTGCAGACTGAACAGGAGGTCAGGGATCAAGACTGGGTGGAAGACGATGCAGGGGACGATGAGGTCCTAGACCCCGCATGGAATGAAGGTCGTGCCACTGACTTTCACAGTTCGGAGGAAGAGGCAGTGGTGAGACCGAGCCAACAGCGTAGCAAAAGAGGGAGCAGTGGGCAAAAGAAGAACACCCGCCGCCAAGAGACTCCGCCTTCTACTGACTGCCGCCATCTGGGACCGAGCACCCCAAAGGCAGCTTCAAGGAGCTCCCTGGCATGGCACTTCTTCAAACAATGTGCTGACGACAAGACCCGAGTAGTTTGCACGCTGTGCCATCAGACCCTGAAGCGAGGCATTAACGTTCTGAACCTTAGCACAACCTGCATGACCAGGCACCTGCATGCAAAGCATGAACTGCAGTGGAGTAAACACCTTAAAAACAAGGAAGTCACTAAGGCTCCCCTTGCTACCTCTTCTGCTGGTGCCGCCTCGGCCTCTTCTGCTGCTGCCGCCTCGGCCTCTACCTCCGCCTCTGGAGGAACGTTGGCACCTGCCGCCCAGCAAACAGGGGATGTACCACCAACACCACCACCTCCGTCACCAAGCATCTCAACCATGTCACACGGCAGCGTTCAGCTCTCCATCTCACAAACATTTGAGTGAAAGCGTAAATTCCCACCTAGCCACCCTCGATCCCTGGCCCTGAATGCCAGCATTTCTAAACTACTGGCCTATGAAATGCTGTGATTCAGGCTGGTGGACACAGACAGCTTCAAACAGCTCATGTCGCTTACTGTCCCACAGTATGTTATTCCCAGCCGACACTACTTCTCCAAGAGAGCCGTGCCTTCCCTGCACAACCAAGTATCCAATAAAATCAAGTATGCACTGCGCAACGCCATCTGTGGCAAGGTCCACCTAACCACAGATACGTGGACCAGTAAGCACGGCCAGGGATGCTATATCTCCCTAACTGCACACTGAGTAAATGTAGTGGCAGCTGGGCCCCAGACGGAGAGCTGTTTGGCGCACGTCCTTCCGCCGCCAAGGATCGCAGGGCAACATTCTTTGCCTCCTGTTGCCACCTCCTCCTACTCAGCTTCCTCCTCCTCTTCTTCCACCTGCTCATCCAGTCAGCCACACACCTTCACCACCAACTTCAGCACAGCCCGGGGTAAACGTCAGCAGGCCATTCTGAAACTCATATGTTTGGGGGACAGGCCCCACACCACACAGGAGTTGTGGCGGGGTATAGAACAACAGACCGACGAGTGGTTGCTGCCGGTGAGCCTCAAGCCCGGCCTGGTGGTGTGCGATAATGGGCGAAATCTCGTTGCAGCTCTGGGACTAGCCGGTTTGACGCACATCCCTTGCTTGGCGCATGTGCTGAATTTGGTGGTGCAGAAGTTCATTCACAACTACCCCGACATGTCAGAGCTGCTGCATAAAGTGCGAGCCGTCTGTTTGCGCTTCCGGCGTTCACATCCTGCCGCTGCTCGCCTGTCTGCGCTACAGCGTAACTTCGGCCTTCCCGCTCACCGCCTCATATGCGACGTGCCCACCAGGTGGAACTCCACCTTGCACATGCTGGACAGACTGTGCGAGTGACAGCAGGCCATAGTGGAGTTTCCATGGCCAGTGGCGATGACGCCGTTATCAGCGTTACAATACCACTTCTATGTCTCCTTGAGAAAACACGTAGGGCGATGATGGAAGAGGAGGTGGCCCAGGAGGAGGAGGAGGAAGAGGGGTCATTTTTAGCACTTTCAGGCCAGTCTCTTCGAAGTGACTCAGAGGGAGGTTTTTTGCAACAGCAGAGGCCAGGTACAAATGTGGCCAGCCAGGGCCCACTACTGGAGGACGAGGATGAGGAGGAGGTGGAGGAGGATGAAGCATGGTCACAGCGGGGTGGCACCCAACGCAGCTCGGGCCCATCACTGGTGCGTGGCTGGGGGGAAAGGCAGGACGATGACGATACGCCTCCCACAGAGGACAGCTTGTCCTTACCTCTGGGCAGCCTGGCACACATGAGCGACTACATGCTGCAGTGCCTGCGCAACGACAGCAGAGTTGCCCACATTTTAACGTGTGCGGACTACTGGGTTGCCACCCTGCTGGATCCACGCTACAAAGACAATGTGCCCACCTTACTTCCTTCACTGGAGCGTGATAGGAAGATGCGCGAGTACAAGCGCACGTTGGTAGACGCGCTACTGAGAGCATTCCCAAATGTCACAGGGGAACAAGTGGAAGCCCAAGGGCAAGGCAGAGGAGGAGCAAGAGGTCGCCAAGGCAGCTGTGTCACGGCCAGCTCCTCTGAGGGCAGGGTTGGCAGAGATGTGGAAAAGTTTTGTCAACAAGCCACAGCTAACTGCACCACCACCTGATACGCAACATGTTAGCAGGAGGCAACATTTCACTAACATGGTGGAACAGTACGTGTGCACACCCCTCCACGTACTGACTGATGGTTCGGCCCCATTCAACTTCTGGGTCTCTAAATTGTCCACATGGCCAGAGCTAGCCTTTTATGCCTTGGAGGTGCTGGCCTGCCCGGCGGCCAGCGTTTTGTCTGAACGTGTATTCAGCACGGCAGGAGGCGTCATTACAGACAAACATAGCCGCCTGTCTACAGCCAATGTGGACAAGCTGACGTTCATAAAAACGAACCAGGCATGGATCCCACAGGACCTGTCCATCCCTTGTGCAGATTAGACATTAACTACCTCCCCTTAACCATATATTATTGTACTCCAGGGCACTTCCTCATTCAATCCTCTTTTTATTTTCATTTTACCATTATATTGCGGGGCAACCCAAAGTTAAATGAACATCTCCTCTGCCTGGGTGCCTGGGCCTAAATATATGCCAATGGACTGTTCCAATGTTGGGTGACGTGAAGCCTTAATCTCTGCTATGACATGAAGACTGATTCTCTGCTGACATGAAGCCAGATTCTCTGTTACGGGACCTCTCTCCTCTGCCTGGGTGCCTGGGCCTAAATATATGCCAATGGACTGTTCCAATGTTGGGTGACGTGAAGCCTGATTCTATGCTATGACATGCAGACTGATTCTCTACTGACATGAAGCCAGATTCTCTGTTACGGGACCTCTCTCCTCTGCCTGGGTGCTGGGCCTAAATATATGACAATGGACTGTTGCAGTGGTGACTGACGTGAAGCCTGATTCTCTGCTATGACATGCAGACTGATTCTCTGCTGACATGAAGCCAGATTCTCTGTTACGGGACCTCTCTCCTCTGCCTGGGTGCCTGGGCCTAAATATATGCCAATGGACTGTTCCAATGTTGGGTGACGTGAAGCCTGATTCTATGCTATGACATGCAGACTGATTCTCTACTGACATGAAGCCAGATTCTCTGTTACGGGACCTCTCTCCTCTGCCTGGGTGCTGGGCCTAAATATATGACAATGGACTGTTGCAGTGGTGACTGACGTGAAGCCTGATTCTCTGCTATGACATGCAGACTGATTCTCTGCTGACATGAAGCCAGATTCTCTATTACGGGACCTCTCTCCTCTGCCTGGGTGCCTGGGCCTAAATATATGCCAATGGACTGTTCCAATGTTGGGTGACGTGAAGCCTGATTCTCTGCTATGACATGCAGACTGATACTCTGCTGACATGAAGCCAGATTCTCTGTTACGGGACCTCTCTCCTCTGCCTGGGTGCTAGGCCTAAATATATGACAATGGACTGTTGCAGTGGTGGCTGACGTGAAGCCTGATTCTCTGCTATGACATGCAGACTGATTCTCTGCTGACATGAAGCCAGATTCTCTGTTACGGGACCTCTCTCCTCTGCCTGGGTGCCTGGGCCTAAATATATGCCAATGGACTGTTGCAGTGGTGGCTGACGTGAAGCCTGATTCTCTGCTATGACATGCAGACTGATTCTCTGCTGACATGAAGCTAGATTCTCTGTTACGGGACCTCTCTCCTCTGCCTGGGTGCCTGGGCCTAAATATATGCCAATAGGACTGTTCCAATGTTGGGTGTCGTGAAGCCTGATTCTCTGCTATGACATGCAGACTGATTCTCTACTGACATGAAGCCAGATTCTCTGTTACGGGACCTCTCTCCTCTGCCTGGGTGCTGGGCCTAAATATATGACAATGGACTGTTGCAGTGGTGACTGACGTGAAGCCTGATTCTCTGCTATGACATGCAGACTGATTCTCTGCTGATATGATGCCAGATTCTCTGTTACGGGACCTCTCTCCTCTGCCTGGGTGCTTCGGCCTAAATATATGCCAATGGACTGTTCCAATGTTGGGTGACGTGAAGCCTGATTCTCTGCTATGACATGCAGACTGATTCTCTGCTGACATGAAGCCAGATTCTCTGTTACGGGACCTCTCTCCTCTGCCTGGGTGCCTGGGCCTAAATATATGCCAATGGACTGTTCCAATGTTGGGTGACGTGAAGCCTGATTCTCTGCTATGACATGCAGACTGATTCTCTGCTGACATGAAGCCAGATTCTCTGTTACGGGACCTCTCTCCTCTGCCTGGGTGCCTGGGCCTAAATATATGCCAATTGACTGTTCCAATGTTGGGTAACGTGAAGCCTGATTCTCTGCTATGACCTGCAGACTGATTCTCTACTGACATGAAGCCAGATTCTCTGTTACGGGACCTCTCTCCTCTGCCTGGGTGCTGGGCCTAAATATATGACAATGGACTGTTGCAATGGTGACTGACGTGAAGCCTGATTCTCTGCTATGACATGCAGACTGATTCTCTGCTGATATGATGCCAGATTCTCTGTTACGGTACCTCTCTCCTCTGCCTGGGTGCCTGGGCCTAAATATATGCCAATGGACTGTTCCAATGTTGGGTGACGTGAAGCCTGATTCTCTGCTATGACATGCAGACTGATTCTCTGCTGACATGAAGCCAGATTCTCTGTTACGGGACCTCTCTCCTCTGCCTGGGTGCTGGGCCTAAATATATGACAATGGACTTTTGCAGTGGTGGCTGACGTGAAGCCTGATTCTCTGCTATGACATGCAGACTGATTCTCTGCTGACATGAAGCCAGATTCTCTGTTACGGGACCTCTCTCCTCTGCCTGTGTGCCTGGGCCTAAATAAATGCCAATGGACTGTTGCAGTGGTGGCTGACGTGAAGCCTGATTCTCTGCTATGACATGCAGACTGATTCTCTGCTGACATGAAGCCAGATTCTCTGTTACGGGACCTCTCTCCTCTGCCTAGGTGCTGGGCCTAATTATATGACAATGGACTATTGCAGTGGTGGCTGACGTGAAGCCTGATTCTCTGCTATGACATGCAGACTGATTCTCTGCTGACATGAAGCCAGATTCTCTGTTACGGGACCTCTCGCCTCTGCCTGGGTACCTGGGCCTAACTATATGCCAATGGACTGTTGCAGTGGTGGCTGACATGAAGCCTGATTCTCTGCTATGGGACCTCTCTCCAATTGATATTGGTTAATTTTTATTTATTTTATTTTTATTTTTATTCATTTCCCTATCCACATTTGTTTGCAGGGGATTTACCTACATGTTGCTGCCTTTTGCAGCCTTCTAGCTCTTTCCTGGGCTGTTTTACAGCCTTTTTAGTGCCGAAAAGTACGGGTCCCCATTGACTTCAATGGGGTTCGGGTTCGGGACGAAGTTCGGATCGGGTTCGGATCCCGAACCCGAACATTTCCGGGAAGTTCGGCCGAACTTCTCGAACCCGAACATCCAGGTGTCCGCTCAACTCTAGTGACCACCTTGTATACATAAGGAATTCTATTAGTCCTTGATTCTCAAATTGGGGTGATTAAGCTGTCTAGTTCTACTGCTATTGGTGTGAATAAGCTGTCTAGTTCTACTGCTATTGGGATGTCCACCTTGTTTAATAGATAAGCAATTATATTAGGCCCTGATTCACAAATTGGATGAATAAGCTGTCTAGTTATACTGTTATTGGGTTCTTCACCTTGTTTAATAGATAAACAATTCCATTAGGCCTTGATTCTCAAATTGAGGTGAATAAACTGTCTATTTTTACTGTTATTGGGTTCCCCTCCTTGTTTCTTAAATAAGAAATCCCATCAGGCCTTTATTCTCAAATTGGGGTGAAAAAGTAGTGTAATTTAACTGTTGATGGGATGCCCATCTTGTAAAATAGATAAGCAATTCCATTAGGCCTTGATTCTCAAATTGGGGAGAATAAGCTGTCTAATACTCCTGTTATTGAGGTGTCCACATTGACATTAAATACCTTATTTTACATCTACAGTTACTGTTACTGTACAATATGTCCAATAGACAGGTGCAAGGGCTTTCTGAGGGAACAGGCAATGACAAAAATGTTGCTGGAGCCAGCAGAAGTAGCAGGAGATGGGGTGGTAGTAGCAGCTATAGCAAAAGGCCAGAGCTTCCACTGTCACCCAGCAGCCTTGTTTTGACCAGCAATCCAGCTGTCCTTGAATGGTTGACACAGTCTTTAATATGATCTCAACTGACATCAGACACTCACAGCCAGGAGTTGGTGGGTTCCTCCAACACCACACTTATTTGGCATGGCCCAGGAACAAGCTCTGTGTTCTTACCTGTCCTGAACCTGCCAATTTCTGTTTCTGCTCCTTCTGCTTGGAAAGTATTGTGCACCGCCTTCTCTTTTCAGCAAGGAAGAGATTACGGAGGAAAGTCAGCAGCTATTGCTCAGCCCAGATTTGGAGGAGAGGTCCTCTGCTTCTTTATGTAGGCGTGCAAGTAACAACGATGAGAGTTGTGTGACAGCAGGTGTTGCAAGCGGTCAGGGAAGGGGCCATGAGACTGATGAGGGTGACATAAGTGAGGAACAGACAGTAGTGGATGAGGATGTAACTAGGGATGAGCAAACCCGGACCACCACGTTCAGGACCGGACCGGACATTTGGATGTCCATGTACCAAACCCGAACATGGATTTTGGAGGCAAAGTCTGTGTCCGGGTGTGTTGTTCGTACTTTAAATAAAGGTTATTGAAAGGCTGCATTGCAGCCAACAAACAAGCGATTAAGCTGTGGGCACTTGGAAGCCTTCATAGTCATGCCTAACATGGCATGGCTGTGATTGGCCGGCGCTCCATGTGACCATTCATGCAAAAATGGTGGATCACATGGTGTGCCACGATACTATCTCTGACTAGTGTAGGGACAGGACACTGCTGCAGGCAGGGACAGTGTTTGACCTCTATTTTTTTTTGACTGAGGGTGACCTGTAGGCATTATTGAGGGGTGCAATACAACTACTTTTCACCAGTGAGGCAGAAATACCATACTAATTGTGCTGTTCATTCTGAGGGTGACGTGTTGGCACTTTTTTCAGTGCAATCCTACTCCTTTGCATCAGTGACAGGGAGATATGATAGTTAATCAGACTGTTAAATGTATGGGTGAGACATACATATTTTTGGGGTGAAAAAACCTTTACTTGCCACTGGCAATGGGATATATAACATTTATTTAGCCGGTTAATTGGGGCGGTCTGTGCTACTTTTTTAATTTTTATTTAAAACTAGCTGAAAGTATATTTAATCTTTCATTTAATGTTTGTGTGTGTCGATAAAAGATATCAACACTATTCACTATAAGTGACCTCCACAGCACCCCGCCCCTTAACACTGATCCCCTCACAGTGCCCGTCCCTTAAATTTGGACCTCCAAAGCAGCCCAACCCCTTCACTTTGACCTTTACAGCAGATTTCCCCTTTAACAGTGACTTTCACAGCATACCACCCCCTTGACAGTGACCTCCACAGTGGCCCGCCCCCTTAACAGTGGCCTTTACTGGAGTCACCGTCCCTCCCATCCCTGCAGCTGACAGAATTAGATTTTTACCTTAATTTTTTCAATCCCTGCAGGATGAGGACTGGAAGGGGGCGTGGTCTAACCAGATCAGGGCGTGGCTTAGCAGGATCTAGAAGTTGATTTTTAACTTTATTTTTTCAATCTCAGTCAGCTGAGGATTGGGAGTGGGCATCGCCTAACCGGATCGAGGGGCGTGCCCTTTTGAACAGCTTACTCTAAGACAGCAGCACAGTGCTGTCTGAGTGTGAGCTGCAAGGAGAATGTTACCCTTCCTCCCACCCCTGCAGCTGACAGAAGTTGATTTTTACCTTCATTTTTTCAATCCTCGTCGGCTCAGGAGTGGGATGGGCGTGGCCTATCCATATCAAGGGTGTGGCTTAGTGGGACCCGGGGGCAGGGTTTAAGTCTTTTGAGGGCGGACACATTGTGGAAGGGGGCGTGCCTGTGCTCCTTCCTGCAAGAGTGACACCCCTCTGGGCACCTTACTAGCTCATTTTCATACCAAATAAACAGGATTTTCAGAGGATAAAAACATATATTTGTGGAACAAAGGCACATCTTGAAATAACGTACTAAGTGCTATTAGGCTTTACTTCAATAGCTATTATCCTGGTGACAGATTTCCTTTAAACTCTCCTACAGCAGAGAAGATAAATGACTTGGTTGTTATTGAAACCTGGAGTAAAACTATGCATGTGGAGACTGGAGGACCTACGAGCTTCAATTGGCTCATAAGGGTCATGTGACCAAGCTTCTATTGGCTAATGCATTTTTTGGGGAATATCTCAGGAATGGTACATCCTAGTGAGCTGAGACCTGGTCTAAAACCTTCCCAGACACCTGGTGTACCTGTGTGCCAAATTTTGTGATTGTAAATGCTGATTTCTTTAGTGGACATACACACACACTTACACTCAGCTTTATATATTAGATACACTGTAATTGCCCCCATAAAATGGAATATATAATAGTTATTTAGCAGGTTAATTGGGTCAATGTGTCCTGCTTTTTCTTTTATACACTGTACTTGCCACCATCAAAGGAAATATATAACAGTTATTCAGCCAGTTAATTGGCTCAATGTGACCTACCAATATATTGTTTTGTTTAAAATACGCTGTACTTGCCACCATCAAAGGAAATATATTATAGTTATACAGCCGGTTAATTGGGTTGGTGTGACCTGCCTATATTTTTTTGTTTTAAAATACACTGTATTTGCCATCGTCAAAGGGAATATATAATAGTTAATCAGCCTGTTAATTGGGTAGGTGTGACCTAACAATTTTTATTTTTTTCCCAAACACCTTTTTTGCATCAGTGACACGGATATACAATTGTTCGCCTGTGTCATGAACCAGGGGTGTGAACCGACTATATCACGTGTCCTTCCTCCTCTAAGGGCGTTGTCTAAGTGAACTGCTCGATCTTCACAGTACCCCTTAAGGGGGGGTAGACTTTTCTGAGGCGAACACCAGGTATCTACCTCTTGAGGATGGATTTGCACACAAGGCAGCTGGTCCAAGCGGATGAGGAGGTACCTGAGAAAGGTACCAGAGGTACAGACTTAATCAGCAGGCCTAGTCGCAACCAAGAGCAACAGTGGAGCACCAAAGGAAGAGGCAGAGGCAAAGTCAAACAAGTAAAAGTCAAACAAGCAATAGGTCAGGGCAGGCGGCACAGATACAGGTCAGGCAATCTGACTCGACAACAGGAGAGTCAAGGCAGGCAGGGATCAAACAAGTAGCAGAGTCCAGAAACACAAGACACGGGTCAGGTAAACAGGAACACAAGCAGAAAAACCAGCAACCTAGAAGGACACAAGGACATTAGCGCTGAGGCATCTGGGAATCGAACGGAAACACTTTCATATGTGCAGGAGGGCTAGGCTAGGAGCGAGGTCACATGATCTAACCCAGAAAGCACAGCTAGTGATGCTCGCCGGACCGCCCCGGCAAGCAAGGGAACAGCGGCGCACAGCAGTCGCTGTTATTTTGGGTAACTAACAAAATGAGGAGCGCATCAAGTAGGGGACGTGGCCTTGGTTGTAGTGTTTCTGGTGTTGGTGGTGTTGGTGGTGGTGGAGCTCCTGTGTAGTGTCCTGAAGCAGGGAGTACTTTGACATTTGGACATTTTTGGACATTTGCCTATTTCCCCTATGCAAAGTTAAAACGTCTTACTTTAGTTCACCTAAAAGGGTTAACTTGCACTATTTAATACTGTGTAACTGTGTTTTATATATATGTTGTGATTAGGGTTGAGCGAACCCGAACAGTAAAGTTCGGGTTCGTGACGAACTTTAGGATTTTTGGAACCCAGACCCGAACCCAAACCTTTCAGTAAAAAAATTGTGTTCGAGTTCGGTGTTCGGTGATTTAATGGTGCTTTTTGAAAGGCTGCAGGGCAGCCAATCAACAAACGTTTATCTAGTGTTCCCTTAGAAGCCATCACAGCCATGATTGGCCAGTGCAGCATGTGACCCAGTCTCTATATAAGCTGGAGTAACATAGCTCCGCACGTCACTCTGCTCTTACTAGTGTAGGGATAGGATGCTGCTGCTGTGAGGGAGAGAATAGGAAAGAAATAATCTGATATAACATCACAACTTGTTATTAACTCTGCGATCTACTGTGATTTTGTTTTGTGGGTGCAGTGCAACATGTTTGTACTCTGCCCTGAGCCCAGTGACACAGAAAAAAGTTTTTTCCGTCTGTTAGTTAGGTGGGCGTCGGCGGCCATTTTGTGCAAGTTCAGTGCACCAGCACTGCATATGTGCCAGGGACAATAATTTACCTTTTTATTTTAGTTCAGTGGGCAGCATATACCCATTTTTTTAAGTGCACCTGCACTGCATATGTGCCAGGGGAAAGGATAATAATATAGGGAATCCATCTGTGAGTTCAGGGAACCAGGGGGTGACACGTTCCCTTTTTTTCCCCTGCAAAGTACAATCCAAGTAAATCCATCTGTTAGATTCTGTGGGGACAAATATTTTATTTTTGCTTGCTGAAAAGTACATTTGTGCCCTGCACTGCAGTTAAATCCATTTGTTTAATTGAGGTTGAAAAAAAATCATATATTTTTCTCCATAAAGTACCTATGCGGCCTTTGCTGCATTAGTGACAGTCCAATACAAGTGTTAAGTACCGCTGTTATATTCAGGTTTTAAGAAAACACCCATTTTGTGCAAGACCCTACATGTGGTGCCTTTGCTGCATTTGTGACAGTCCAATACAAGTGTTAAATACCGCTCTTATATTCTGGTATAAAAAAAACACGCTTTTTTTGCAAGATGCTAGATTTGTGGCCTTTGCTGTATTTGTGACAGTCCAATATAAGCTTTAAATACTGCAGTTATATTCTGGTTTAAAAAACAAACAACACTCATTTTGTGCAAGACCCTACATCTGGGGGCTTTGCTGCATTTGTAACCGTCCATTACAAGCGTAAATACTGCTGTTATATTCTGGTATTAAAAAACACCCACTTTGTGCTAGATAGTACATTTGGGACCTTTGCTGCATTTGTGACAGTACAATACAACGAGTCAATACTGCTGTTACATTGTTGGTTGACAAATTAACATTTATTGTGACCGTGAAGTAATTGCATAAAATTTGCCTGTCACACTGTTGTGTGACCTCAAGAAAATTTTCCTCTTTATGACACCGGCACTGCCTTAGGCCTCATGACAGTATTTTTTCACGTCCCGCAAAACGTGGTTCCGTTGTTCCGTGATCTGTGTCCGTTTTTTCTTCCGTTGTGCTTCCGTGTGCCCGTGTTCCCGTTTTTTTTTTTTCAGCCCGTCAGAAATCATGGAATGGTTAAAAAATTTAATTTTAATATCTCCACCCAGGATACTGGTATAAATGAAGGGCACCTGAGTTTGGTTTTGTGGCCATTTTCTGTAGTCTTTCCAGAGTACAGAGGTTATTTTGGCTGCTTCTCTTTGCTGTATCACCATGTTGGATTCAGAGGAAGAGGTCTTACTGCATTGGCTCGTTTCTCGGCAATGGGGACAGCGCTCTCCTTTGTTGAATGAGGAACCGAGTAGAAGGCGACGATTTTGGGTCCATCCGATAGTTTCACAATGCTACTAGAAAGGACACTTTCATACCCTCTACAAAGATCTGCGGCTACATCCTGAGAAGTTCTATTCCTTCTGTCGGATGTCAGTGGGTACATTTGATTGCTTGCTGTCGTCTCTACGTACTGTCCTTACTTTCATGGACACCAATATGAGGCGCAGCATTTCTCCCAAGGAAAGGCTCATCGTCACGTTGAGGTAAGCAATATTGAACATTTTAAGTTTCACCAGGAAGAGGCAGTGGTGAGACCGAGCCAACAGCGTAGCACTGACGCACAACCACTTATGTTTCCTGATGATGAGAACATGGGAATACCACCTCAGTCTCTGATGATGACGAAACACAGGTGCCAACTGCTGCGTCTTTCTGCAGTGTGCAGACTGAACAGGAGGTCAGGGATCAAGACTGGGTGGAAGACGATGCAGGGGACGATGAGGTCCTAGACCCCACATGGAATGAAGGTCGTGCCACTGACTTTCACAGTTTGGAGGAAGAGGCAGTGGTGAGACCGAGCCAACAGCGTAGCAAAAGAGGGAGCAGTGGGCAAAAGCATAACACCCGCCGCCAAGAGACTCCGCCTGCTACTGACCGCCACCATCTGGGACCGAGCACCCCAAAGGCAGCTTCAAGGAGTTCCCTGGCATGGCACTTCTTCAAACAATGTGCGGACGACGAGACCCGAGTGGTTTGCACGCTGTGCCATCAGAGCCTGAAGCAAGGCATTAACGTTCTGAACCTTAGCACAACCTGCATGACCAGGCACCTGCAGGCACCTTCTGCTGCTGCCGCCTCGGCCTCTTCTGCTGCTGCCGCCTTGGCCTCTTCCTCCGCCTCTGGAGGAACGTTGGCACCTGCCGCCCAGCAAACAGGGGATGTACCACCAACACCACCACCTCCGTCACCAAGCATCTCAACCATGTCACACGGCAGCTTTCAGCTCTCCATCTCACAAACATTTGAGAGAAAGCGTAAATTCCCACCTAGCCACCCTCGTTCCCTGGCCCTGAATGCCAGCATTTCTAAACTACTGGCCTATGAAATGCTGTGATTCAGGCTGGTGGACACAGACAGCTTCAAACAGCTCATGTCGCATGCTGTCCCACAGTATGTTGCTCCCAGCCGGCACTACTTCTCCAAGAGAGCCGTGCCTTCCCTGCACAACCAAGTATCCAATAAAATCAAGTGTGCACTGCGCAACGCCATCTGTGGCAGGGTCCACCTAACCACAGATACGTGGACCAGTAAGCACGGCCAGGGACGCTATATCTCCCTAACTGCACACTGGGTAAATGTAGTGGCAGCTGGGCCCCAGGAGGAGAGAGCTGGGCCCCAGGCGGAGAGCTGTTTGGCGCACGTCCTTCCGCCGCCAAGGATCGCAGGGCAACATTCTTTGCCTCCTGTTGCCACCTCCTCCTACTCAGCTTCCTCCTCCTCTTCTTCCACCTGCTCATCCAGTCAGCCACACACCTTCACCACCAACTTCAGCACAGCCTGGGGTAAACGTCAGCAGGCCATTCTGAAACTCATATGTTTGGGGGACAGGCCCCACACCGCACAGGAGTTGTGGCGGGGTATAGAACAACAGACCGACAAGTGGTTGCTGCCGGTGAGCCTCAAGCCCGGCCTGGCGGTGTGCGATAATGGGCGAAATCTTGTTGCAGCTCTGGGACTAGCCGGTTTGACGCACATCCCTTGCTTGGCGCATGTGCTGAATTTGGTGGTGCAGAAGTTCATTCACAACTACCCCGACATGTCAGAGCTGCTGCATAAAGTGCGGGCCGTCTGTTCGCGCTTCCGGCGTTCACATCCTGCCGCTGCTCGCCTGTTTACGCTACAGCGTAACTACGGCCTTCCCGCTCACCGCCTCATATGCGACGTGCCCACCAGGTGGAACTCCACCTTGCACATGCTGGACAGACTGTGCGAGCAGCAGCAGGCTATAGTGGAGTTTCAGCAGCAGCACGCACGGGTCAATCGCACTGCGGAACAGCACCACTTCACCACTAATGACTGGGCCTCCATGTGAGACCTGTGTGCCCTGTTGCGCTGTTTCGAGTACTCCACCAACATGGCCAGTGGCGATGACGCCGTTATCAGCATTACAATACCACTTCTATATCTCCTTGAGAAAACACTTAGGGCGATGATGGAAGAGGAGGTGGCCCAGGAGGAGGAGGAGGAGGAAGAGGGGTCATTTTTAGCACTTTCAGGCCAGTCTCTTAGAAGTGACTCAGAGGGAGGTTTTTTGCAACAGCAGATGCCAGGTACAAATGTGGCCAGCCAGGGCCCACTACTGGAGGACAAGGAGGACGAGGATGAGGAGGAGGTGGAGGAGGATGAGGATGAAGCATGGTCACAGCGGGGTGGCACCCAACGCAGCTCGGGCCCATCACTGGTGCGTGGCTGAGGGGAAACGCAGGACGATGACGATACGCCTCCCTCAGAGGACAGCTTGTCCTTACCCCTGGGCAGCCTGGCACACATGAGCGACTACATGCTGCAGTGCCTGCGCAACGACAGCAGAGTTACCCACATTTTAACGTGTGCGGACTACTGGGTTGCCACCCTGCTGGATCCACGGTACAAAGACAATGTGCCCACCTTACTTCCTGCACTGGAGCATGATAGGAAGATGCGCGAGTACAAGCGCACGTTGGTAGACGCGCTACTGAGAGTATTCCCAAATGTCACAGGGGAACAAGTGGAAGCCCAAGGCAGAGGAGGAGCAAGAGGTCGCCAATGCAGCTGTGTCACGGCCAGCTCCTCTGAGGGCAGGGTTAGCATGGCAGAGATGTGGAAAAGTTTTGTCAACACGCCACAGCTAACTGCACCACCACCTGATACGCAACATGTTAGCAGGAGGCAACATTTCACTAACATGGTGGAACAGTACGTGTGCACACCCCTCCACGTACTGACTGATGGTTCGGCCCCATTCAACTTCTGGGTCTCTAAATTGTCCACGTGGCCAGAGCTAGCCTTTTATGCCTTGGAGGTGCTGGCCTGCCCGGCGGCCAGCGTTTTGTCTGAACGTGTATTCAGCACGGCAGGGGGTGTCATTACAGACAAACGCAGCCGCCTGTCTACAGCCAATGTGGACAAGCTGACGTACATAAAAATGAACCAGGCATGGATCCCACAGGACCTGTCCATCCCTTGTGCAGATTAGACATTAACTACCTCCCCTTAACCATATATTATTGTACTCCAGGGCACTTCCTCATTCAATCCTATTTTTATTTTCATTTTACCATTATATTGCGGGGCAACCCAAAGTTGAATGAACCTCTCCCCTGCTTGGTTGCGGGGGTCTAAATATATGACAATGGACTGTTCCAATGTTGGGTGACGTGAAGCCTGATTCTCTGCTATGACATGCAGACTGATTCTCTGCTGACATGAAGCCAGATTCTCTGTTACGGGACCTCTCTCCTCTGCCTGGGTGCCTGGGCCTAAATATATGACAATGGACTGTTCCAATGTTGGGTGACGTGAAGCCTGATTCTCTGCTATGACATGCAAACTGATTCTCTGCTGACATGAAGCCAGATTCTCTGTTACGGGACCTCACTCCTCTGCCTGGGTGCCTGGCCCTAAATATATGACAATGGACTGTTACAGTGGTGGCTGACGTGAAGCCTGATTCTCTGCTATGACATGTAGACTGATTCGCTGCTGACATGAAGCCAGATTCTCTTTTACGGGACCTCTCTCCTCTGCCTGGGTGCCTGGCCCTAAATATATGACAATGGACTGTTACAGTGGTGGCTGACGTGAAGCCTGATTCTCTGCTATGACATGCAGACTGATTCACTGCTGACATGAAGCCAGATTCTCTGTTACGGGACCTCTCTCCTCTGCCTGGGTGCCTGGGCCAAAATATATGCCAATGGACTGTTCCAATGTTGGGTGACGTGAAGCCAGATTCTCTGCTATGACATGCAGACTGATTCTCTGCTGACATGAAGCCAGATTCTCTGTTACGGGACCTCTCTCCTCTGTCTGGGTGCCTGGGCCTAAATATATGCCAATGGACTGTTCCAATGTTGGGTGACGTTAAACCTGATTCTCTGCTATGACATGCAGACTGATTCTCTGCTGACATGAAGCCAGATTCTCTGTTACGGGACCTCTCTCCTCTGCCTGGTTGCCTGGGCCTAAATATATGACAATGGACTGTTACAGTGGTGGCTGACGTGAAGCCTGATTCTCTGCTATGACATGCAAACTGATTCTCTGCTGACATGAAGCCAGATTCTCTGTTACGGGACCTCTCTCCTCTGCCTGGGTGCCTGGGCCAAAATATATGCCAATGGACTGTTCCAATGTTGGGTGACGTGAAGCCTGATTCTCTGCTATGACATGCAGACTGATCCTCTGCTGACATGAAGCCAGATTCTCTGTTACGGGACCTCTCTGCTCTGCCTGGGTGCTGGGCCTAAATATATGACAATGGACTGTTACAGTGGTGGCTGACGTGAAGCCTGATTCTCTGCTATGACATGCAAACTGATTCTCTGCTGACATGAAGCCAGATTCTCTGTTACGGGACCTCTCTCCTCTGCCTGGGTGCCTGGGCCTAAATATATGCCAATGGACTGTTCCAATGTTGGGTGACGTGAAGCCTGATTCTCTGCTATGACATGCAGACTGATTCTCTGCTGACATGAAGCCAGATTCTCTGTTACGGGACCTCTCTGCTCTGCCTGGGTGCTGGGCCTAAATATATGACAATGGACTGTTACAGTGGTGGCTGACGTGAAGCCTGATTCTCTGCTATGACATGCAAACTGATGCTCTGCTGACATGAAGCCAGATTCTCTGTTACGGGACCTCTCTCCTCTGCCTGGGTGCCTGGGCCTAAATGTATGACAATGGACTGTTACAGTGGTGGCTGACGTGAAGCCTGATTCTCTGCTATGACATGCAGACTGATTGTCTGCTGACATGAAGCCAGATTCTCTGTTACGGGACCTCTCTCCTCTGCCTGGGTGCCTGGGCCTAAATATATGACAATGGACTGTTACAGTGGTGGCTGACGTGAAGCCTGGTTCTCTTCTATGAAATGCAGACTGATTCTCTGCTGACATGAAGCCAGATTCTCTGTTAAGGGACCTCTCTCCTCTGCCTGTGTGCCTGGGACTAAATATCTGACAATGGACTGTTACAGTGGTAGGTGACGTGAAGCCAGATTCTCTGCTATGGGACTGTCATGGTCTTACCTTCGTTTGACATGTGCTGGCGGCCATCTTGGTTTCTGGGTTTCTTGTAGCCTCCCACCCTGCGGCTTCTCCTTCCCACTGGGAGGAGCTGGATGCCTAGCTCATATATATAGAAGGTCTGTGGCTTCAGTTCCTTGCTTGGTCCTCCTGTGTTCACATGCTTCTAAGACTGCTGCTGCTTCTGGTTCCTGATTCTGGCCTCGTCTGACTACCCCGTTGGTTCCTGATCCTGGCTTCGTCTGACTACCCCGTTGGTTCCTGATCCTGGCTTCGTCTGACTACCCCGTTGGTTCCTGATCCTGGCTTCGTCTGACCACCCTCCTGGTTCCTGACCTCTGTCTACGCAAGACCCTGCTTCGGTTTAGCCATCCGTTTGGACTTTTGCTACGGCTTGATTTCCAATAAAGCCTTCTTATTTCCACTCATCTCTGTTGTACGTCTGGTTCATGGTTCCTTGACATTAGGACCAAGCCATGAATTCTGACGGTACAGGGCCATCCTCGCTACCTACGCTGGTTGCCAGACTTGATCAGCAGGATCACCTGTTGGGTCGGTTCGCTGTGGCGTTGCAAACCCTGCTTGAACGCACGGCTCATTTCGCTTCCGTTGCCGATGGGTCGGTTGTCGCTCCTGGGCCCGCTCCTACTGCCGCCCCGGTTGTTGCGCCAGAGTCTACCCCGACACCTGTTGCTGCGCCTGCGGTGTCTCGGGGTATGACCGGTTCTGCCCCCCTTCCACAGCGCTTTGGGGGAGAGCCAACTCAGTGCCGAGGTTTCCTTAACCAGGTGGGCATTTATTTCGAGTTGCTGCCACATGCCTTTCCTACTGAGAGATCAAAGGTGGGCTTCTTGATCTCGCTGCTCTCGGACAAGGCCTTGGCCTGGGCCAGCCCTTTATGGGAGAACAACAATCCGGTGGTTGCCGAGTTTTCCGGTTTTGTTGCTTCTCTTCGGAAGGTATTCGATGTGCCGGCTCGTGCTGCCTCTGCTGCGAAGCTCCTTATGTCCATCAGACAGGGTTCACGATCCGTAGCTGAATACGCCATTGAGTTTCGTACCCTGGCAGCAGAGGTGGGCTGGAATAATGAGGCTCTGGTCGCTGCTTTCTCTCATGGTCTCTCGGATGCCTTGAAGGATGAGGTTGCAGCTAAGGACCTACCAGTGGAGCTCGAGTCTCTTATTTCTTTCCTGATTTTGATTGACACCAGACTCAGGGAGAGACCTTCCTTTAAGGAGAGCCTGCGGAGGTCTCCTAACAGATTGGCGCCTACGTTTGCTGTCCCACCCGTGCCTCCCTCTCCTCCCACGCCTCCTGGGGATGACTTGTCTGGGGGTGAACCCATGCAGCGGGGGTTTGCTCGCCTGTCCGAGGGGGAGAGGGCACTCCGGAGACGCGAGGGCCGATGCATGTACTGTGGTCTCGGTGGGCATTTTCGGTTGGCATGTCCGAACCGTCCGGGAGAACGCTCGCACCTGAGGTCCTGTCGGGGGCAGATCTTGGGTGGAGTCTCCTCGTCCCCGGTTTCCCGTGTTGACAAACCACTGATCACGGTTGTCCTCTCCTGGGTCGGGGGCTCGGTGACGACCCAGGCGTTGGTGGACTCTGGTGCTGGTGGTTTGTTCATTGATAGAGTGTTCGTTGCCGCCAATTCCATTCCTCTGCAGCCTCGAGGTTCCCCACTGGCTCTTGAGGCAATAGACTGCAGACCCCTTCTGCCGTCACACGTGACTCATGAGACCCTTCCAGTGGGGATAGCCATTGGTGCCATTCACAGAGAGTCGGTCTGTCTCCAGGTTATTTCGTCTCCACACTACTCGGTGGTCTTGGGGTACCCCTGGCTCCAGAAGCATAATCCGACTTTCGATTGGAGATCGGTCGAGATCCTCTCGTGGTCACCGCAGTGTGGGGTTAGTTGCATCCATGGGCCTGTCAAGTTGCTGTGTACTTCCTCGGACTCTCTGTTGCCTCCTGAATACGAAGAGTACCGGGATGTATTCGATAAGGTGCGCGCGGTTGCCCTACCTCCGCACCGCCCATACGATTGTGCCATAGAGTTACAATCCGGTGCCGTTCCTCCTCGTGGCAAAGTCTATCCACTGTCGGTAGCGGAGAATGAGGCCATGGAGGAGTACGTGAGGGAGGCGCTTTCACGCGGACACATTCGCAAATCCTCGTCCCCGGCAGGGGCTGGATTTTTCTTTGTGAAAAAGAAGGGCGGTGAGTTGAGGCCTTGCATCGATTACAGGGGTCTCAATCGCATCACGATCAAGAACGCTTACCCGATACCCTTGATTTCCGAGCTGTTCGATCGCCTCAAAGGGGCCACGGTCTTTACCAAACTCGACCTGAGGGCGGCATATAACCTGGTAAGGATCAAGGCGGGCGATGAGTGGAAGACCGCGTTTAACACCAGGACCGGTCATTATGAATCCTTGGTTATGCCCTTTGGGTTGTGCAATGCGCCCGCAGTCTTCCAGAAATTCATCAACGATGTTTTCCGTGACCTGTTGCAGCAGTGTGTGGTGGTCTATTTGGATGACATCTTGGTATATTCTGAATCCATGGAGGCCCACATTATGGATGTCAGACGAGTGTTGCAACGGTTACGAGAGAACAGGCTGTTCGGTAAGCTTGAGAAATGCGAATTTCACCGATCCCAGGTAACCTTCTTAGGTTACATCATTTCCGCTGAGGGGTTCTCCATGGATCCTGAGAAGGTTTCGGCTGTCTTACAGTGGCCCCAGCCCAGTGGTCTCCGTGCCCTGCAGCGCTTTTTGGGCTTCGCCAATTATTATCGGAAGTTCATCAAGGACTTTTCCATGCTAGCCAAGCCTCTCACGGATCTGACCAGGAAGGGCAGTAATTTCCAGGTCTGGCCGCTCGAGGCCATCCGAGCTTTTGAGGCTCTAAAGTCCGCCTTTGTGTCGGCTCCGATTCTGTCGCATCCCAACCCTGGGTTGCCCTTTGTCCTCGAGGTGGACGCGTCTGAGACGGGAGTAGGCGCCCTTCTGTCTCAGCGTAGAACACCAGAGGGTCCTCTGCTTCCCTGTGGGTTTTACTCCCGGAAACTGTCTTCCGCGGAGTGCAACTATCAGATTGGTGACAGGGAGTTATTGGCCATCGTGCAGGCCCTTAAAGAATGGAGGCACTTGCTCGAGGGCTCGGTGGTTCCGGTTCTCATCCTGACGGACCACAAGAATCTGACCTACCTTTCTGAGGCCAAGAGATTGACACCACGTCAGGCCAGATGGGCTCTGTTCTTGTCACGTTTTAATTACGTGGTCTCCTACCTACCCGGTTCCAAGAACATCAGAGCGGATGCCTTATCACGGCAGTACTCCGAGCTGTCCGGGGAGGAGTCGATTCCGACTTCGGTCATACCTCCGAATCAGATCCTGGCCGCCATTCGCACCAGCCTGACCTCTCCCCTGGGTGAGCAGATTTTGGCGGCTCAATCTGGTGCTCCCTCTGGGAGACCCAACGGCAGGTGTTTTGTGCCTGAGGAGTTGCGCACTCGGTTGTTGCGAACCTACCATAACTCCAAGGCCGCGGGGCATCCTGGAAAGAACCAGCTGTCCTGGGCTGTTTCACGTCTGTTCTGGTGGCCTTCTCTACGTTCCGACATCGCCGCATATGTAGCGGCATGCTCCGTTTGTGCCCAGAGTAAGTCCCCTCGGCACCTTCCGTTGGGCCTTTTGCAACCCATAGCCACCGGGGAGCGCCCATGGTCACACCTGGGGATAGATTTCATTGTGGACCTCCCTGCATCCCGAGGCCATACGGTCATTCTCATGATTGTGGACCAGTTTTCCAAAATGTGCCACTGTGTTCCTCTCAAGAAGTTACCCTCTGCACAAGAGTTGGCCACGATTTTCGCCAGGGAGGTCTTCCGGTTGCACGGTTTGCCCAAGGAGATTGTGTCGGATCGGGGGAGTCAGTTTGTGTCCAGGTTCTGGCGCGCCTTTTGCTCCCAGTTGGGGATTCATCTCTCTTTCTCCTCGGCCTACCACCCTCAGTCCAATGGGGCCGCAGAACGATCTAATCAGGCCTTGGAGCAATTCCTTTCGTTGCTATGTCTCCGATCACCAAGACAATTGGGTTGACCTCCTGCCTTGGGCTGAGTTTGCCAGGAACACGGCGGTGAACTCTTCCTCTGGGACGTCTCCCTTCATGGCCAATTATGGGTTCCAACCTGCCGTGTTACCGGAGGTATTCTCTCCCCAGGATACTCCGGCTGTGGAGGATCACCTTTCCGTCCTACGTGCTTCTTGGGTACAGATCCAGAGGTCCCTTGAGGTCTCTGCGCAGCGCCAGAGACTCCAGGCTGATCGCAGACGAGCGCCCGCTCCTTCCTACCAGGTCGGAGACCGTGTATGGTTGTCCACCCGCAACCTCAACCTTCGAGTACCCACTCCCAAGCTGGCGCCTCGCTTTGTTGGTCCCTTCCGAGTGCTTCGCAGGGTAAACCCTGGTAGCCTATGCCCTTGCGCTTCCTCCTGGCATGCGGATCTCCAACGTGTTTCATGTCTCCCTGTTGAAGCCGTTGGTGTGTAATCGTTTCACTTCCTCGGTTCCTCGGCCCCGTCCGGTCCAAGTGGGCAATCGTGAGGAATATGAGGTGAGCAATATCCTGGACTCACGCCTGGTCCGCGGTCGGTTGCAGTTTTTGGTCCATTGGCGTGGTTATGGTCCAGAGGAGCGTTCCTGGGTTCCCTCCGCAGATGTCCATGCTCCTGCTTTGCTCCGAGCCTTCCACGCACGCTTCCCTCAGAAACCGTTCCTTACTCCGCGGAGGAGGGGCCCTTGAGGGGGAGGTACTGTCATGGTCTTACCTTCGTTTGACATGTGCTGGCGGCCATCTTGGTTTCTGGGTTTCTTGTAGCCTCCCACCCTGCGGCTTCTCCTTCCCACTGGGAGGAGCTGGATGCCTAGCTCATATATATAGAAGGTCTGTGGCTTCAGTTCCTTGCTTGGTCCTCCTGTGTTCACATGCTTCTAAGACTGCTGCTGCTTCTGGTTCCTGATTCTGGCCTCGTCTGACTACCCCGTTGGTTCCTGATCCTGGCTTCGTCTGACTACCCCGTTGGTTCCTGATCCTGGCTTCGTCTGACTACCCCGTTGGTTCCTGATCCTGGCTTCGTCTGACCACCCTCCTGGTTCCTGACCTCTGTCTATGCAAGACCCTGCTTCGGTTTAGCCATCCGTTTGGACTTTTGCTACGGCTTGATTTCCAATAAAGCCTTCTTATTTCCACTCATCTCTGTTGTACGTCTGGTTCATGGTTCCTTGACAGGGACCTCTCTCCAATTGATATTGTTAATTTTTATTTATTTAAATTTTAATGCATTTCCTTATCCACATTTGTTTGCAGGGGATTTACCTACATGTTGCTGCCTTTTGCAGCCCCCTAGCTCTTTTCTGGGCTGTTTTACAGCCTTTTTAGTGCCGAAAAGTTCGGGTCCCCATTGACTTCAATGGGGTTCGGGTTCGGGACGAAGTTCGGGTCGTGTTCGGATCCCGAACCCGAACATTTCCGGGAAGTTCGGCTGAACTTCTCGAACCCGAACATCCAGGTGTTCGCTCAACTCTACTCAAAACCTGAATCTAACTCAGCGATCTACATACATTGTGTGCCTTTGTGGGTGCAGGGCACAATTTTTTTATTCTGCCCTGAGTCCAGTAAAAAAATAAAAATAAAAATTATAAGTCAGTTAGGTGGGCGGTGGCTGCCATTTTATGCAAGCACAGTACTAGCACTGCATCTGAGCTTTTGGGACTTTAAAAATCAAATTTTTGTGGATCTGCAGGCTTAGTCAGTGTGCAATTTAAGCTAGAAATACAGCCATCATTTTCTGGGTTTTTAAAAACACACTTTTTTGCCAAAAACCACTATTTTTCTGATCTGCAAGTGTTTAATTCAAGTTTTATATATACAGCTTTCATATTCTGTTACAAAAAAAACACTTTTTTGGCAATATACAAAATCTGGATTAGTCAATGTGCAATTTAAGCTAGAAATACAGCCATCATTTTCTTGATTTTTAAAAACAAATTATTTTGCCAGATTCCACTATTTTTCTGGCCTTGCAGCATCAGCATGTGTAATATTCCAGAGTTATCTACTGCTGTCAAATTCAGTCATTAAACAAACACTCGTTTGGGCAAAAAAATTTAGTTGGCAGCCTTTGCTGCAGATGTCATTGTGAGATACTGCATTTACATACTGTCTTTCTATTCAGTTATTTGAAATAAAGCCATTTTGAGCACAATTCTTTGATAGTGTCCTAGTGTGGATCAGGGCGTGTGATACACCCTGTATTTACAGGGGTTATATTAAGATATTTGAAATACCGCCATTTGGTGCACAAATCTTTAATTGAGGCCTAGTGTGGGTCAGGCCGCGTGAGATACACCCTGTATATACAGGGCTTATATTCTTCTATTCAGGGGTCAAGTCCTGGGAAAAAAAGTGTGGGAACTCACCCAAGATCCACTGCAACACCCTCCCCCCCCTCCCCCCCCAAAAAAAAAAACCCATCAGAGCAACATTTATTGTAAAGTGCCAGTTTACACAAACAACTGCAGAATTAAAATGAAATAAACATGGAGATCCCAGTGCCAGCTGCCTTGCTGGTGGTTGATTGACATACTTTTTCTGCAAGGCAGCTGGCACTGGGATCTCCATGTTAGGCTAGTTTCACACTTGCGGCAGGACGGATCCGACAGGCTGTTCACCATGTCGGATCCGTCCTGCGGCTGTTTCGCCGTGCCTTCCATGCCATCGGGTCCCCCCCACAGCCGCATGGGGACCCGATGGCACCGCCCACCGACGCCGCAAACCGCAGGTCTGAATTGACCTGCGGTTTGCAGCGATCGCCGATATGGGAGGTCACGGGACCCCCCCGGCGTTGTGACAGGATGTCCGCTGAATGATTTCAGCGGGCATCCTGTTCCTATTAACCCCCGCGAATCCGCAATGTAATTTTAAACTTAGGACGTACCGGAACGTCGTGAGTCCTTAAGGACTCTGCAAACATGGCATACCGGTACGTCCTAAGTACTTAAGGGGTTAATAAAATGAAATAAAGTGTTTTCAACGTACTTCATTTAGGCAGTAAACAGTATTTACCTAGTATGTCCATTTACTATTATATAAAAGTTAATCAGCTTAATAAATTTCACTAATTTTTATTTTACATTTTCGGGTGACATACAACAATTTTTGGCTGTGATAGACCCCTGCTCTACCTATCAGACAGACATTTCACTAATTTTTCTGTTACATTCTTGGGTTGACATTTTACAATTTTTGCTGTGAATAAACCCTTGCTCTGCATAGGTGACATGGACCGAAATTTAAAAAAATAATCTATTCCATTGGTGGGTGACATTAACCCATTTCTGGCAATGAAAAACCCCTGCTCTGCATAGGTGACAGGGACTTAAATTTCTATTTTTTTTCTTTATTTGGCCCTTTTATTCGATCCTTCTGCTTTAATAATTTGTCACTTATTTCTGCTTCATCCCATTGCAGCCATTGACCTACTGTACCTTGGATGAGTTCTCTCACGCTCCCTCTCTGGCATGAAACTCTGATTCGCCAATAACCGTGATCAACATGGTAGGCTCAGAAAAGAACATCAAAAGTTGATAGAGAAGATATCCAAATGGATGGTGGACGTCACAGGGACGTGCGATCAGGCAGAAGTTATCTAAAGTCAACAAAGCAGCAGCAGGGCCTCTCCTGTCTAACGTTTACAAATACAAAGTACCTCAGTGACATTCCCTATAATTTTTTATTAAACATTCAAATAACCGGGCATCCTTAGAGTCCTGCATTGTTTTTATCGTCACTACTAGGGATGAGCGAACTCGAACTGTATAGTTCGGGTTCGTACCGAATTTTGGGGTGTCCGTGACACGGACCCGAACCCGGACATTTTCGTAAAAGTCCGGGTTCGGGTTCGGTGTTCGTCGCTTTCTTCGCGCTTTTGTGACGCTTTCTTGGCGCTTTTTGAAAGGCTGCAAAGCAGCCAATCAACAAGCGTCATACTACTTGCCCCAAGAGGCCATCACAGCCATGCCTACTATTGGCATGGCTGTGATTGGCCAGAGCACCATGTGACCCAGCCTCTATTTAAGCTGGAGTCACATAGCGCCGCCCGTCACTCTGCTCTGATTAGCGTAGGGAGAGGTTGCGGCTGCGACAGTAGGGCGAGATTAGGCAGATTAACTCCTCCAAAGGACTTGATTAACTGATCGATCTGCAGCTGTGGATCATTGAGCTGCTGATCCTCAATTGCTCACTGTTTTTAGGCTGCCCAGACCGTTTGTCAGTCACATTTTTCTGGGGTGATCGGCGGCCATTTTGTGTCTTGTGGTGCGCCAGCACAAGCTGCGACCAAGTGCATTTAACCCTCAATGGTGTGGTTGTTTTTTGGCTAAAGCCTACATCAGGGTGAAGCTGTCACACCAAGTGCATTTAACCAGCAATAGTCTGTTTATTTTTTGGCCATATACTACATCAGGGGCAAGCTGCGCCTGTCACCAAGTGCATTTAACCCTCAATGGTGCGTTTGTTTTTTGGCTAAAGCCTACATCAGGGTGAAGCTGTCACACCAAGTGCATTTAACCAGCAATAGTCTGTTTATTTTTTGGCCATATACTACATCAGGGGCAAGCTGCGCCCGTCACCAAGTGCATTTAACCCTCAGTAGTGTGGTTGGTCAAGCTATCACACCAAGTGCATTTAACCAGCAATAGTCTGTTCATTTTTTGGCCATATACTAAATCAGGGGCAAGCTGCGCCCGTCACCAAGTGCATTTAACCAGCAATAGTCTGTTCATTTTTTGGCCATATACTACATCAGGGGCAAGCTGCGCCCGTCACCAAGTGCATTTAACCCTCAGTAGTGTGGTTGGTCAAGCTGTGACACCAAGTGCATTTAACCAGCAATAGTCTGTTCATTTTTTGGCCATATACTACATCAGGGGCAAGCTGCGCCCATCACCAAGTGCATTTAACCAGCAATAGTGTGGTTATTTTTTGGCCATATCCCAGTCTAATTCTGTCACTAAATCCATACCGGTCACCCAGCGCCTAAATACTAGGCCTCAAATTTATATCCCGCTAAATCTCTCTTTACCGCTGTCCTGTTGTGGCTGGGAAAGTTATTTAGTGTCCGTCAAAGCACATTTTTTGTTCTGGGTTGAAATACAATTCCCAATTTAGCAATTTAAAAATTTAGTGGTTTCTGCTGTATCAGAGCTATTTGAAATCTATCCCTAAAAGGGTATATAATATTCAAGGTGCACATAGGGTCATTCAGAATAACTTCACACACCCGCTACTGTGCATTTCCAAGTCTAATTCTGTCACTAAACCCATACCTGTCACCCAGCGCCTAAATACTAGGCCTCAAATTCATATCCAGCTAAATCTGTCGTTAGTGCTGTAGCTGGGCGAGTTATTTAGTGTCCGTTCAAGCACATTTCTTGTTCTGGGTTGAAATACAATTCCCAATTTAGCAATTTCATAATTTAGTGGTTTCTGCTATATCAGAGCTATTTGAAATCTATCCCTAAAAGGGTAGATCATATTGAAGGTGCACATAGGGACATTCAGAATAACTTCACACACCCGCTACTGTGCATTTCCAAGTCTAATTCTGTCACTAAACCCATACCTGTCACCCAGCGCCTAAATACTAGGCCTCAAATTTATATCCAGCTAAATCTGTCCTTAGTGCTGTAGCTGGGCGAGTTATTTAGTGTCCGTTCAAGCACATTTCTTGTTCTGGGTTGAAATACAATTCCCAATTTAGCAATTTCATAATTTAGTGGTTTCTGCTATATCAGAGCTATTTGAAATCTATCCCTAAAAGGGTATATAATATTCAAGGTGCACATTGGGTCATTCAGAATAACTTCACACACACCCGCTACTGTGTATTTCCAAGTCTAATTCTGTCACTAAACCCATACCTGTCACCCAGCGCCTAAATACTAGGCCTCAAATTTATATCCAGCTAAATCTGTCCTTAGTGCTGTAGCTGGGCGAGTTATTTAGTGTCCGTTCAAGCACATTTCTTGTTCTGGGTTGAAATACAATTCCCAATTTAGCAATTTCATAATTTAGTGGTTTCTGCTATATCAGAGCTATTTGAAATCTATCCCTAAAAGGGTAGATCATATTGAAGGTGCACATAGGGACATTCAGAATAACTTCACACACCCGCTACTGTGCATTTCCAAGTCTAATTCTGTCACTAAACCCATACCTGTCACCCAGCGCCTAAATACTAGGCCTCAAATTTATATCCAGCTAAATCTGTCCTTAGTGCTGTAGCTGGGCGAGTTATTTAGTGTCCGTTCAAGCACATTTCTTGTTCTGGGTTGAAATACAATTCCCAATTTAGCAATTTCATAATTTAGTGGTTTCTGCTATATCAGAGCTATTTGAAATCTATCCCTAAAAGGGTATATAATATTCAAGGTGCACATTGGGTCATTCAGAATAACTTCACACACACCCGCTACTGTGTATTTCCAAGTCTAATTCTGTCACTAAACCCATACCTGTCACCCAGCGCCTAAATACTAGGCCTCAAATTTATATCCTGCTAAATCTCTCGTTAACGCTGTCCTGTTGTGGCTGGGAAAGTTATTTAGTGTCCGTCAAAGCACATTTTTTGTTCTGGGTTGAAATACAATTCCCAATTTAGCAATTTCATAATTTAGTGGTTTCTGCTATATCAGAGCTATTTGAAATCTATCCCTAAAAGGGTATATAATATTCAAGGTGCACATTGGGTCATTCAGAATAACTTCACACACACCCGCTACTGTGTATTTCTAAGTCTCATTCTGTCACTAAACCCATACCTGTCACCCAGCGCCTAAATACTAGGCCTCAAATTTATATCCTGCTAAATCTCTCGTTAACGCTGTCCTGTTGTGGCTGGGAAAGTTATTTAGTGTCCGTCAAAGCACATTTTTTGTTCTGGGTTGAAATACAATTCCCAATTTAGCAATTTCATAATTTAGTGGTTTCTGCTATATCAGAGCTATTTGAAATCTATCCCTAAAAGGGTATATAATATTCAAGGTGCACATTGGGTCATTCAGAATAACTTCACACACACCCGCTACTGTGTATTTCTAAGGCCTATTGCACACGGCCGTTTTTTTTTTCCAGTTTACTGGCCGTTTTTTGCGTTCCGTATACGGTCCGTATACGGAACCATTCATTTCAATGGTTCCGCAAAAAAAACGGAATGTACTCCGTATGCATTCCGTTTCCGTATTTCCGTTTTTCCGTTCCGTTTTAACATAGAACATGTCCTATTATTGCCCGCAAATCACAGTCCGTGGCTCCATTCAAGTCAATGGATCCGCAAAAAAAACGGAACACATACGGAAATGCATCCGTATGTCTTCCGTTTCCGTTCCGTTTTTTCCTGAACCATCTATTGAAAATGTTATGCCCAGCCCAATTTTATCTATGTAATTACTGTATACTAAATATGCCATACAGAAAAACGGAACGGAAAAACGGAACAGAAACGGAAACACAACGGAAACAAAAAACGGAACAACGGATCCATGAAAAACGGACTGCAAAACACTGAAAAAGCCATACGGTCGTGTGCAATAGGCCTAAGTCTAATTCTGTCACTAAACCCATACCTGTCACCCAGCGCCTAAATACTAGGCCTCAAATTTATATCCTGCTAAATCTCTCGTTAACGCTGTCCTGTTGTGGCTGGGAAAGTTATTTAGTGTCCGTCAAAGCACATTTTTTGTTCTGGGTTGAAATACAATTCCCAATTTAGCAATTTCATAATTTAGTGGTTTCTGCTATATCAGAGCTATTTGAAATCTATCCCTAAAAGGGTATATAATATTCAAGGTGCACATTGGGTCATTCAGAATAACTTCACACACACCCGCTACTGTGTATTTCTAAGTCTAATTCTGTCACTAAACCCATACCTGTCACCCAGCGCCTAAATACTAGGCCTCAAATTTATATCCTGCTAAATCTCTCGTTAACGCTGTCCTGTTGTGGCTGGGAAAGTTATTTAGTGTCCGTCAAAGCACATTTTTTGTTCTGGGTTGAAATACAATTCCCAATTTAGCAATTTCATAATTTAGTGGTTTCTGCTATATCAGAGCTATTTGAAATCTATCCCTAAAAGGGTATATAATATTCAAGGTGCACATTGGGTCATTCAGAATAACTTCACACACACCCGCTACTGTGTATTTCTAAGTCTAATTCTGTCACTAAACCCATACCTGTCACCCAGCGCCTAAATACTAGGCCTCAAATTTATATCCTGCTAAATCTCTCGTTAACGCTGTCCTGTTGTGGCTGGGAAAGTTATTTAGTGTCCGTCAAAGCACATTTTTTGTTCTGGGTTGAAATACAATTCCCAATTTAGCAATTTCATAATTTAGTGGTTTCTGCTATATCAGAGCTATTTGAAATCTATCCCTAAAAGGGTATATAATATTCAAGGTGCACATTGGGTCATTCAGAATAACTTCACACACACCCGCTACTGTGTATTTCCAAGTCTAATTCTGTCACTAAACCCATACCTGTCACCCAGCGCCTAAATACTAGGCCTCAAATTTATATCCTGCTAAATCTCTCGTTAACGCTGTCCTGTTGTGGCTGGGAAAGTTATTTAGTGTCCGTCAAAGCACATTTTTTGTTCTGGGTTGAAATACAATTCCCAATTTAGCAATTTCATAATTTAGTGGTTTCTGCTATATCAGAGCTATTTGAAATCTATCCCTAAAAGGGTATATAATATTCAAGGTGCACATTGGGTCATTCAGAATAACTTCACACACACACGCTTCTGTGCATTTCCAAGTCTAATTCTGTCACTAAATCCATACCGGTCACCCAGCGCCTAAATACTAGGCCTCAAATTTATATCCTGCTAAATCTCTCGTTAACGCTGTCCTGTTGTGGCTGGGAAAGTTATTTAGTGTCCGTCAAAGCACATTTTTTGTTCTGGGTTGAAATACAATTCCCAATTTAGCAATTTCATAATTTAGTGGTTTCTGCTATATCAGAGCTATTTGAAATCTATCCCTAAAAGGGTATATAATATTCAAGGTGCACATTGGGTCATTCAGAATAACTTCACACACACCCGCTACTGTGTATTTCTAAGTCTAATTCTGTCACTAAACCCATACCTGTCACCCAGCGCCTAAATACTAGGCCTCAAATTTATATCCTGCTAAATCTCTCGTTAACGCTGTCCTGTTGTGGCTGGGAAAGTTATTTATTGTCCGTCAAAGCACATTTTTTGTTCTGGGTTGAAATACAATTCCCAATTTAGCAATTTCATAATTTAGTGGTTTCTGCTATATCAGAGCTATTTGAAATCTATCCCTAAAAGGGTATATAATATTCAAGGTGCACATTGGGTCATTCAGAATAACTTCACACACACCCGCTACTGTGTATTTCTAAGTCTAATTCTGTCACTAAACCCATACCTGTCACCCAGCGCCTAAATACTAGGCCTCAAATTTATATCCTGCTAAATCTCTCGTTAACGCTGTCCTGTTGTGGCTGGGAAAGTTATTTAGTGTCCGTCAAAGCACATTTTTTGTTCTGGGTTGAAATACAATTCCCAATTTAGCAATTTCATAATTTAGTGGTTTCTGCTATATCAGAGCTATTTGAAATCTATCCCTAAAAGGGTATATAATATTCAAGGTGCACATTGGGTCATTCAGAATAACTTCACACACACCCGCTACTGTGTATTTCCAAGTCTAATTCTGTCACTAAACCCATACCTGTCACCCAGCGCCTAAATACTAGGCCTCAAATTTATATCCTGCTAAATCTCTCGTTAACGCTGTCCTGTTGTGGCTGGGAAAGTTATTTAGTGTCCGTCAAAGCACATTTTTTGTTCTGGGTTGAAATACAATTCCCAATTTAGCAATTTCATAATTTAGTGGTTTCTGCTATATCAGAGCTATTTGAAATCTATCCCTAAAAGGGTATATAATATTCAAGGTGCACATTGGGTCATTCAGAATAACTTCACACACACACGCTTCTGTGCATTTCCAAGTCTAATTCTGTCACTAAATCCATACCGGTCACCCAGCGCCTAAATACTAGGCCTCAAATTTATATCCTGCTAAATCTCTCGTTAACGCTGTCCTGTTGTGGCTGGGAAAGTTATTTAGTGTCCGTCAAAGCACATTTTTTGTTCTGGGTTGAAATACAATTCCCAATTTAGCAATTTCATAATTTAGTGGTTTCTGCTATATCAGAGCTATTTGAAATCTATCCCTAAAAGGGTATATAATATTCAAGGTGCACATTGGGTCATTCAGAATAACTTCACACACACACGCTTCTGTGCATTTCCAAGTCTAATTCTGTCACTAAATCCATACCGGTCACCCAGCGCCTAAATACTAGGCCTCAAATTTATATCCCGCTGAATTTGAATACAATACATTGGGCCAAATAATATATTTGTTGTTGTGGTGAACCATAACAATGAGAAAAACATCTAGTAAGGGACGCGGACGTGGACATGGTCGTGGTGGTGTTAGTGGACCCTCTGGTGCTGGGAGAGGACGTGGCCGTTCTGCCACATCCACACGTCCTAGTGTACCAACTACCTCAGGTCCCAGTAGCCGCCAGAATTTACAGCGATATATGGTGGGGCCCAATGCCGTTCTAAGGATGGTAAGGCCTGAGCAGGTACAGGCATTAGTCAATTGGGTGGCCGACAGTGGATCCAGCACGTTCACATTATCTCCCACCCAGTCTTCTGCAGAAAGCGCACAGATGGCGCCTGAAAACCAACCCCATCAGTCTGTCACATCACCCCCATGCATACCAGGGAAACTGTCTCAGCCTCAAGTTATGCAGCAGTCTCTTATGCTGTTTGAAGACTCCGCTGGCAGGGTTTCCCAAGGGCATCCACCTAGCCCTTCCCCAGCGGTGAAAGACATAGAATGCACTGACGCACAACCACTTATGTTTCCTGATGATGAGGACATGGGAATACCACCTCAGCATGTCTCTGATGATGACGAAACACAGGTGCCAACTGCTGCGTCTTTCTGCAGTGTGCAGACTGAACAGGAGGTCAGGGATCAAGACTGGGTGGAAGACGATGCAGGGGACGATGAGGTCCTAGACCCCACATGGAATGAAGGTCGTGCCACTGACTTTCACAGTTCGGAGGAAGAGGCAGTGGTGAGACCGAGCCAACAGCGTAGCAAAAGAGGGAGCAGTGGGCAAAAGCAGAACACCCGCCGCCAAGAGACTCCGCCTGCTACTGACCGCCGCCATCTGGGACCGAGCACCCCAAAGGCAGCTTCAAGGAGTTCCCTGGCATGGCACTTCTTCAAACAATGTGCTGACGACAAGACCCGAGTGGTTTGCACGCTGTGCCATCAGAGCCTGAAGCGAGGCATTAACGTTCTGAACCTGAGCACAACCTGCATGACCAGGCACCTGCATGCAAAGCATGAACTGCAGTGGAGTAAACACCTTAAAACCAAGGAAGTCACTCAGGCTCCCCCTGCTACCTCTTCTGCTGCTGCCGCCTCGGCCTATTCTGCTGCTGCCGCCTCGGCCTCTTCCTCCGCCTCTGGAGGAACGTTGGCACCTGCCGTCCAGCAAACAGGGGATGTACCACCAACACCACCACCACCACCTCCGTCACCAAGCGTCTCAACCATGTCACACGCCAGCGTTCAGCTCTCCATCTCACAAACATTTGATAGAAAGCGTAAATTCCCACCTAGCCACCCTCGATCCCTGGCCCTGAATGCCAGCATTTCTAAACTACTGGCCTATGAAATGCTGTCATTTAGGCTGGTGGACACAGACAGCTTCAAACAGCTCATGTCGCTTGCTGTCCCACAGTATGTTGTTCCCAGCCGGCACTACTTCTCCAAGAGAGCCGTGCCTTCCCTGCACAACCAAGTATCCCATAAAATCAAGTGTGCACTGCGCAACGCCATCTGTAGCAAGGTCCACCTAACCACAGATACGTGGACCAGTAAGCACGGCCAGGGATGCTATATCTCCCTAACTGCACACTGGGTAAATGTAGTGGCAGCTGGGCCCCAGGCGGAGAGCTGTTTGGCGCACGTCCTTCCGCCGCCAAGGATCGCAGGGCAACATTCTTTGCCTCCTGTTGCCACCTCCTCCTTCTCGGCTTCCTCCTCCTCTTCTTCCACCTGCTCATCCAGTCAGCCACACACCTTCACCACCAACTTCAGCACAGCCCGGGGTAAACGTCAGCAGGCCATTCTGAAACTCATATGTTTGGGGGACAGGCCCCACACCGCACAGGAGTTGTGGCGGGGTATTGAACAACAGACCGACGAGTGGTTGCTGCCGGTGAGCCTCAAGCCCGGCCTGGTGGTGTGTGATAATGGGCGAAATCTCGTTGCAGCTCTGGGACTAGCCAATTTGACGCACATCCCTTGCTTGGCGCATGTGCTGAATTTGGTGGTGCAGAAGTTCATACACAACTACCCCGACATGTCAGAGCTGCTGCATAAAGTGCGGGCCGTCTGTTCGCGCTTCCGGCGTTCACATCCTGCTGCTGCTCGCCTGTCTGCGCTACAGCGTAACTTCGGCCTTCCCGCTCACCGCCTCATATGCGACGTGCCCACCAGGTGGAACTCCACCTTGCACATGCTGGACAGACTGTGCGAGCAGCAGCAGGCCATAGTGGAGTTTCAGCTGCAGCACGCACGGGTCAGTCGCACTACAGAACAGCACCACTTCACCACCAATGACTGGGCCTCCATGCGAGACCTGTGTGCCCTGTTGCGCTGTTTCGAGTACTCCACCAACATGGCCAGTGGCGATGACACCGTTATCAGCGTTACAATACCACTTCTATGTCTCCTTGAGAAAACACTTAGGGCGATGATGGAAGAGGAGGTGGCCCAGGAGGAGGAGGAGGAGGAGGAAGAGGGGTCATTTTTAGCACTTTCAGGCCAGTCTCTTCGAAGTGACTCAGAGGGAGGTTTTTGGCAACAGCAGAGGCCAGGTACAAATGTGGCCAGCCAGGGCCCACTACTGGAGGACGAGGAGGACGAGGATGAGGAGGAGGTGGAGGAGGATGAGGATGAAGCATGGTCACAGCGGGGTGGCACCCAACGCAGCTCGGGTCCATCACTGGTGCGTGGCTGGGGGGAAAGGCAGGACGATGACGATACGCCTCCCACAGAGGACAGCTTGTCCTTACCCCTGGGCAGCCTGGCACACATGAGCGACTACATGCTGCAGTGCCTGCGCAACGACAGCAGAGTTGCCCACATTTTAACCTGTGCGGACTACTGGGTTGCCACCCTGCTGGATCCACGCTACAAAGACAATGTGCCCACCTTACTTCCTGCACTGGAGCGTGATAGGAAGATGCGCGAGTACAAGCGCACGTTGGTAGACGCGCTACTGAGAGCATTCCCAAATGTCACAGGGGAACAAGTGGAAGCCCAAGGCCAAGGCAGAGGAGGAGCAAGAGGTCGCCAAGGCAGCTGTGTCACGGCCAGCTCCTCTGAGGGCAGGGTTAGCATGGCAGAGATGTGGAAAACTTTTGTCAACACGCCACAGCTAACTGCACCACCACCTGATACGCAACGTGTTAGCAGGAGGCAACATTTCACTAACATGGTGTAACAGTACGTGTGCACACCCCTCCACGTACTGACTGATGGTTCGGCCCCATTCAACTTCTGGGTCTCTAAATTGTCCACGTGGCCAGAGCTAGCCTTTTATGCCTTGGAGGTGCTGGCCTGCCCGGCAGCCAGCGTTTTGTCTGAACGTGTATTCAGCACGGCAGGGGGCGTCATTACAGACAAACGCAGCCGCCTGTCTACAGCCAATGTGGACAAGCTGACGTTCATAAAAATGAACCAGGCATGGATCCCACAGGACCTGTCCGTCCCTTGTCCAGATTAGACATTAACTACCTCCCCATAACCATATATTATTGGACTCCAGGGCACTTCCTCATTCAATCCTATTTTTATTTTCATTTTACCATTATATTGCGAGGCTACCCAAAGTTGAATGAACCTCTCCTCTGCCTGTGTGCTAGGCCTAAATATATGCCAATGGACTGTTGCAGTGGTGGCTGACATGAAGCCTGATTCTCTGCTATGACATGCAGACTAATTCTCTGCTGACATGAAGCCAGATTGTCTGTTACGGGACCTCTCTCCTCTGCCTGGGTGCTGGGCCTAAATTTATGACAATGGACTGTTGCAGTGGTGGCTGACGTGAAGCCTGATTCTCTGCTATGACATGCAGACTGATTCTCTGCTGACATGAAGCCAGATTGTCTGTTACGGGACCTCTCTGCTCTGCCTGTGTGCTAGGCCTAAATATATGCCAATGGACTGTTGCAGTGGTGGGTGACGTGAAGCCTCATTCTCTGCTATGACATGCAGACTGATTCTCTGCGGTCATGAAGCCAGATTGTCTGTTACGGGACCTCTCTGCTCTGCCTGTGTGCTAGGCCTAAATATATGCCAATGGACTGTTGCAGTGGTGGGTGACGTGAAGCCTCATTCTCTGCTATGACATGCAGACTGATTCTCTGCTGACATGAAGCCAGATTGTCTGTTACGGGACCTCTCTCCTCTGCCTGTGTGCTAGGCCTAAATATATGCCAATGGACTGTTGCAGTGGTGGCTGACGTGAAGCCTCATTCTCTGCTATGACATGCAGACTGATTCTCTGCTGACATGAAGCCAGATCGTCTGTTACGGGACCTCTCTGCTCTGCCTGTGTGCTAGGCCTAAATATATGCCAATGGACTGTTGCAGTGGTGGCTGACGTGAAGCCTCATTCTCTGCTATGACATGCAGACTGATTCTCTGCTGACATGAAGCCAGATTCTCTGTTACGGGACCTCTCTCCTCTGCCTGTGTGTGTGCTGGGCCTAAATATATGCCAATGGACTGTTGCAGTGGTGGCTGACGTGAAGCCTCATTCTCTGCTATGACATGCAGACTGATTCTCTGCTGACATGAAGCCAGATTCTCTGTTACGGGACCTCTCTCCTCTGCCTGTGTGTGTGCTGGGCCTAAATATATGCCAATGGACTGTTGCAGTGGTGGCTGACGTGAAGCCTCATTCTCTGCTATGACATGCAGACTAATTCTCTGCTGACATGAAGACAGATTCTCTGTTACGGGACCTCCCTCCTCTGCCTGGGTGCTTGTATTGCCATGTTTTTGGCGATGCTAAGGCCTCACCTTTCCTCTCACTAGCTTCCCAACTAGGAAACACACAGCATACAACTTCTCTCTGTTATTAATGATTTATTATATGAATACTTAGGTCACTATACAGTTTTCTAGAGTATACAGTGAAATCGTGGATAAATCAATCATAGAGTAAGAATCAATACATTACCGGATATTGCATCATCACTCCATATCGGGGGACCAGCGATTCATCAGGAGGCAGCGCATACACATCACACGGCTCGTCAGCAGTGGAACAGTCCCAACCAAATGGGAAAGATCCTCTGCCTATATGCCCATAACTCCACCCATCATCTTGTTGCATCCTGGGGATGCTCAGTCATGAGCTTCATTATGATTGGATGGCTTGTAGCCATTTCCTCATGAACAGCACTAGTTATAGTTAAGTACTGTTTGTGCGCGCTTACTATTACGCGCATTGCAACATACTATTATATAAGAGTATCACGTTCTACGCATGCTCAGTACTCTGTTTTCAACGGGCGGTGTCCCTATGAACCAATTGTATGATTGCTGGTATGAGCTATTTTTCGTTATCAGTAGATGATTACAGTTCCCACAACATGTCTTTATGAACTGCAGTAACCTAATATTCTTGTAGAATGGTTTCTTATGAGACGATCAGCATTACCTAAGATGTAAAAGGAATTCCTGTCTACCTATCCTTTATATAACTATGGGGGGCCCTTTTCCTATAGCCCTCCAGTCATACACACATTCGTATCAGATTTACATCACATTCGGTCCTTAATGCTGACCGTTGGTATAGGAAACCATTATCATTTTTCGTTTTTTACAACATATACCGTAGGCTACATAACAATTCCAAATAGATAGTACAATTACTACTATCATGACTACCAACAAGGGGTGAACCACCCAATCCATGGTAGTCCTGGCTGATGGGGAATACCCCATGAATATGTCCCACCAATGATGGGATGTAGCGTCCGCTATGGCGGATCCTACTTTTACTATTTTATCAGACACTACCATAGTAAAGAGCTTGTGTCCCGTGATACTCCTGTTCAAATTTGTAATTGCTTTCAGTCTAGTCAAATTTAGATCCCAATTAGGGACTTCTAAAGCCGTGTCTTGCCATAACACCTTGGTGCTTAGCTCATTATCTGAATTTAACATAAAAGTTTCATTTTCCCATTGAATAACCGTGATGTTGTGTATGCATCCTGCAAAAGGCACCCTCATTTTAGGGACCACCTGACGATCTGTCACTACGCATATCACCTGGGGTGCTACTTCAACCATCCATCGGTATGACGTAGGCATTATGGTCCACTCGCATTTATTTACAGTGTTCTGTAACAAGCAAGGCTCATATACAGCAGACTGTAACTTACAGATTTTACCTTCAAGAGTGTCATCACAGAAAGTTAAATCATGTGTGCTATTATTGCTATCAATTACTTGTCCATAAAATGTAGGTACCCAAAAATGTTGATTACCTTCTGGGCCCATTAACATTGGTAATACTACAAACTTACACATTATATTACTTTTAGTCACATTGTAGTAGACCAATTTACCGGTGCAGGACGTATCATTACACCTTATTTTAGGCGCTTTGGTGTCCAGCCAGTGTTTTTCCCTTACAAAAGAGTTAAACACGGTCCTCCAAACTTCCTCATTCCCCGTCAACAACATGGTTTGGAACAACCCTTTCTGTTGTTGCTGCTGTAGGGTTTGCAAAGAACAAATGCAGAGTCAATTGGCTTCACATGTAACACTGTCCTATTTCCTGGTTTTAGAATAGTTTCTCCATCCCCACGTCCAATTTCTGGATTCAGCCAGGCTCAGCTTGTGTCCGGGTGTATTACCGTCTGCGTAGGATGCCAACCACACGATACCAAGGAGACCAAGGGCGATGCCACAATGTCTTAGTGGATTCTGTAAGTCAAGAATACAGCATTATTCCCTTAAGTAGCATTTTTCCTGTGGGATATATTCCCACTTCTCTACTCCAGGCCTCATCACGAGTAGAGCACGGTCCTTGCCAACCGCTATTACTTCAGCAGGTGACGGAGGTCCGTTTACATCTTGAATCCAAATTTTAGCACCTACACTAATTTCATTAGTGGATCCAAATCCTTTCTGTCCCCTCATAGTTAGTTCCTTGGGGGCTGTTGTTTCTTTTATCTGTGCTATATATATTGGGATTAATAGCAATTGTGCCACCCTATCTCTTTTTGATATTATAGCATCCATTTTACCCAGATTTATGAGTACAACTTTGACTTCTCCTTGGTAGTCTTCATCAATTACCCCTCCAACCACTATTAAACTTTTTAGAGCATAACTGGATCTAGTGGCCAACTGTCCATAATGTCCTGAGGGAATTTTTACCCCGATTCCAGTAGGAATTATCTTAGTGACTCCTGGATTTACTACCGTCACCTCCAGTGAGTGCAGGTCCAACCCTGCAGATTTTGATGTTCCCCTAAAAGGGACCTGAGCTTCTTCATTAATTGTCCAATATTCAATAAATTCTATAGTTAATTTACCTATAGTAAGACTTGGCGTCAACATTCTCATTAAAGGGGTAGTGGATTCTGTTAGTGGTCTATTATTGAGCGACTGAGGGGCCGAGGAAAGATTATCTCTCCATTGTCCGTATTTACCATCTGAGGTCATTTTTTTTTCAATGCTCCTTTGAGCAACCCATTCATTCGCTCAATGAGACCAGCAGCCTGTGGGTAATAGGGCATGTGATATACCCATTCAATGTTGTTTTCTAAAGCAAACTGTTTTATTTCCTTCCCTGTAAAATGAGACCCATTATCTGTTTGTATGACCTGCTTGATCATGTCTCCTGTTAGTGGAATACCTCTCTCCTGCGCCCACCTGTAAGTGGCCTTTTCTCCAAGATGTCTACTTTTTTGGTGAGCCCAAACGGCTGTACCTTCCAGCCATGACTCAGTCTCTCTATCCTCTGACTTGGATATAGTGGATATGGCCGTTGCCGCATCTGCTTGGGAATTAAACAAACGTTTAAGAGAGTCTATCGGCATATGAGCATCAACATGGAAAACAGTAGTGTTAGTTCTATCTCCTCTATTTCCTGCCAAATTTGTTTTCCCCAGATTTCCTTTCCATGTATAACCCAATCATGTTTTTTCCAGCCCATTAACCAAGTAGCCAAGCCATTAGCTACCGACCATGAGTCTGTAAAATATGACATTGATCTCCCTGTTCTTTTTCCAGGGCAAGGAAAACAGCCATGAGTTCCGCATATTGACTACTCATGCCATCCCCTTCTGCTGTGAGTGTAGCAGACAACCGAGGGTTGTATGCCACACTCTTACCCTATTTTTTTCCCTTATTTCCGGTCCTAAGGTAGTTTTTTCCTTCCTACGTAGCACCGGAAATGCCTTAGCAGATGGGGGATCCATCACTGGATCAGGACAATCAGGACCATCGGGACAATCATCCCAATCATCCGAGTCTGAATCCCAGATATCCCCATCCCATCTACTAGGGTCCCGATCCACACTAGCGGCAGCTATATGTTTATAAACTTTATTCTTGTTAATCCTACCCCTTCTTTTCTTATATTTATTCGCCGCTATGTATACAGCAGAGTTCTCTGCTATAGTCTGATAGTGGGTCAACTTGTCTTTCAACAGTTTTCCACTACATTCCAACATCAGAGCACGCCCCTCGGCTTCCAACGGAGCCTGTTCCGCGCGCCTCTGATCTTGAATTGCCTTCTGCAATCGCTGTGCACTCCACGATATGCAGATGCCAACACCCAGCTCCTTCGAGCCAGGGTAACTGCATCACCAGCTTTCGCTGGGAGTTTCTCAAGTACTTGAACTACATCCACCGGATTTGATTCTTTTAACTGTTTATCCCATGATTCCGCTAACCCATGACCAGCTAATTCTGTTGCTATTATATTATAGGGAGCCTCGGTCCAGCCGGGGATCTCCATGGGTTCTTTCTGGGATTTGGCCTTTTTCTTAAACATACTGTTATATTTTTGGCTTTTTGCCAAAATGGGTGGGGCTGTGCTCAGAGGTGTCCCTTGTTACTTGGAACGTTTTAAGACAACCTCCGACAGATAAATTGTTTTTAGTTTCCAAGATATTTTGCTTTGAAACTGGAAAGGAGGAGCTTCCTACTCCTGTCTTAATCTAATCGGTGCATTACCGGATGATTTGTTCAGATACCAAGTTTCAAGTCAAAATATCCTTCAGGGGCAATTTTACGAGCTTATGTATCAATTGCCCCTTACTTCTGGCAACATGCCAAATTTCTACAAATTACTCCCCTGGATTCCCCTGCCCCAAACAATATGTTATAAAAGGTCAAATCCCATCCTCGTCGCCAATTAATGTATTGCCATGTTTTTGGCGATGCTAAGGCCTCACCTTTCCTCTCACTAGCTTCCCAACTAGGAAACACACAGCATACAACTTCTCTCTGTTATTAATGATTTATTATATGAATACTTAGGTCACTATACAGTTTTCTAGAGTATACAGTGAAATCGTGGATAAATCAATCATAGAGTAAGAATCAATACATTACCGGATATTGCATCATCACTCCATATCGGGGGACCAGCGATTCATCAGGAGGCAGCGCATACACATCACACGGCTCGTCAGCAGTGGAACAGTCCCAACCAAATGGGAAAGATCCTCTGCCTATATGCCCATAACTCCACCCATCATCTTGTTGCATCCTGGGGATGCTCAGTCATGAGCTTCATTATGATTGGATGGCTTGTAGCCATTTCCTCATGAACAGCACTAGTTATAGTTAAGTACTGTTTGTGCGCGCTTACTATTACGCGCATTGCAACATACTATTATATAAGAGTATCACGTTCTACGCATGCTCAGTACTCTGTTTTCAACGGGCGGTGTCCCTATGAACCAATTGTATGATTGCTGGTATGAGCTATTTTTCGTTATCAGTAGATGATTACAGTTCCCACAACATGTCTTTATGAACTGCAGTAACCTAATATTCTTGTAGAATGGTTTCTTATGAGACGATCAGCATTACCTAAGATGTAAAAGGAATTCCTGTCTACCTATCCTTTATATAACTATGGGGGGCCCTTTTCCTATAGCCCTCCAGTCATACACACATTCGTATCAGATTTACATCACAGTGCTGGGCCTAAATATATGCCAATGGACTGTTGCAGTGGTGGCTGACGTGAAGCCTCATTCTCTGCTATGACATGCAGACTAATTCTCTGCTGACATGAAGACAGATTCTCTGTTACGGGACCTCTCTCCTCTGCCTGGGTGCCGGGGCCTAAATATCTGAGAATGGACTGTTCCAGTGGTGGGTGACGGGAAGCCAGATTCTCTGCTATGGAACCTCTCTCCAATTGATTTTGGTTAATTTTTATTTATTTAATTTTTATTTTAATTCATTTCCCTATCCACATTTGTTTGCAGGGGATTTACCTACATGTTGCTGCCTTTTGCAGCCCTCTAGCTCTTTCCTGGGCTGTTTTACAGCCTTTTTAGTGCCGAAAAGTTCGGGTCCCCATTGACTTCAATGGGGTTCGGGTTCGGGACGAAGTTCGGATCGGGTTCGGATCCCGAACCCGAACATTTCCGGGATGTTCGGCCGAACTTCTCGAACCCGAACATCCAGGTGTTCGCTCAACTCTAGTCACTACCTCCCCGAGTCGGGAGTGGGTAATTGCCGAGCGCCCCCTCCTTAACTTGAAATCTTATGCTCCAATACTTTGTCCCACATTTCCGCTCAATTACATTTAATTTCAACCATTGACCTCCCTTGGATGTGGTATCCCTTTCTCAGACTCCTATTTCGGCCTGGAACCCTGATTCCCCACCACCCGTGATCACCATGGTAGGCGCATAAAAGAACATCGAAAGTTGATAGAGAAGATATCTAATTGGATTGCGGACATCACGGGGACGTGCGACATGGTGGAGCAGTATGTGTGAACATACCTACACGTACTGAATGATGGGTCTGCCCTCTTCAACTTCTGGGTCTGCAAATTGGGCACATGGCCTGAGCTTGCCCTTTATGTCTTGGAGGTGCTGGCCTGTCCTGCAGCCAGTGTATTGTCTGAATGTGTGTTTAGCACGACTGGAGGGGGTTATCACAGGTTAAATTTCCCAATGTTTTGGGGTGTACCCTAATTTAAAAAAAATAAAAGCAAATTTAAAACCAAAAAGCAGTGTAGGCTACCTCCTCCACCGTCGCTTCCACCTACACTACCACATCCACCGCCTCCTCAACCTCCTACTCCATATGGACCTCATCCTTCTAGATCAAGATTATTATTTTAAATTTTTATGTATTTTATGTTATTTAAAGTAATTTCCCTATCCACTTTTGTATGCAGAGCACTTGCCATGCTTTTAACCACACTTTGATGCCATTTGAAGCCCTCTAGCCCTTTCCATTGCAATTTTATAGCCATTTTAGTGCTCAAAAGTTTGGGTACCCATTGACTTCAATGGGGTTAGGTTTGGGGTCAAGTTCGGGTCCCGAAATCAAACTTTTTTTTGAAGTTCGGCCGAACCAGTCGAAGACGAACATCCAGGTGTCCCCTCAACTCTACTCACCTTCTGATGACGACAGCAAAGTCTTGCCGGTTGGTACTCTGACACACATGGCTGACTTCATGTTAGGCTGCCTTTCTCATGACCCACGCGTTATACGCATTTTAGACAAAACGGATTACTGGTTGTTCACCCTTCTTGACCCCTGCTACAAAGAGAACTTCTCATCTCTCATTCCTCCGGTGGTGAGGACAAGCAAAACAATGCTATACCAGAAGGTCCCTGTTGAAAAATGACTCCAAAGTTGATAGGGCAGACATCCAAATGGATTGTCGCCATCACGGAGACATGCAATCGCCTAAACTTTATCTAGAGTCAACAAAGCGGCAGCAGGCCCTCACCTACAAGTCCAGTCTCAGTAGCCAAGAGTCTGTTCAATACAATCCTAACCATGATGGCCACTGGGTGAACGTTGTGGAGGCCAGGAGCACAGACTTGCCATCCAATAGATCCTTGTTAATGGAAAGTGTACTCATTCCAATAACAGGGCCGCTTAGGAGTTCTGTATTGTTATTTATCGTCACTACTTCCCTGAGTCGGGAGTGGGTAATTGCAGCACGCCTGCTGCCTTCCTTGGATTCTTGTGCCTTAATAACTTGACCCACCCTCTCTGGGTGGTTTACAATTAGGGAAAAAAAGGGGCAAAGCAACAACAGCTGATCAGATTTCAGCTATTGACCATCCTTGGATGTGGTATCCCTTTCTCAAGCTTGCTCTCCGGCATCGAACCCTGATTTCCCATTACCCATGATCATGATGTTAGGCGCAGAAAAAAAACATCTAAAATTGATAGGGCAGATATCCAAATGGATTGTCATCATCACGGGGACGTGCAGTCACCCAGAGGTTATCTAGAGTTACCAATGCGGCAGCAGACCCTTGCCCCTAAGGTTTTAGATGGTCAGATCAGCAGGCCCTTGCTCCAAATGTCTTTGAGGGTCACCAGCAGTCCATCAATCATAATTTTTCAAGGGTGTGTATGATACCCTCCTTTATGTGTAACAAAGGGTATTTTGGAGTGCCGGTTCCTTGTAATTTTTGGCAGGCCGTTCACTTAGTGCATAGGCTTTATGAGTGTAGGAGTCCCACTACCTGAACAATTGTACCACAATGTGAAAGAGGCCCTCCTTTATGTGATATACAGGCTGTTTCAGAGTGCCTCATGCTTGTAATTTTTTGCAGCACTTGCACTTAATATACAATTGAATATGCAGCAAAGAATGTTTCCTAACAATTTTTTTCATATTAAATGGATTTTTTTGGAGGGAGGGGAGTTTGTGCGTATTTTTGTCAGTCTGCAAAAGTGGCGTACAACTCGGACAACATGGTTCCCAGCAGCGACCTGGGAGTCAAAGATGCATCCAGACATCGCCCCATGCTGTTCCCGATCGATTTTGGTGGTGTTTCTGTCACTTTCTGACCTTTTACAATGGACCAGGCACCCTCCCCTCTTCAGAGCAGGGGGTGCCTGGTTGTCTTCCATTGACTTTCATTATACTCGGGTGCTCAGCCGAGCACACAAATATAGCAATGTGTTCAGGCCGAACACCATACTTTGGTGCCCAATCATCACTAGTCCTTACTTTCTGAGTCCAACAACGCTCAAACTGGCCTGCCATTTATCACAATGTCACACATTTTCTTAGCAGTCTCTAGTCCTGGTGTCTCAACACCTCCCGGCTCGGCATATAGCAACTGCCGCCTGCTCACACCACAGTTCACGCTCTCTGAGGTACCAGGGCCCCGCCAGTAACATACCCAACCTCCAAAGCCTTGCTCACTGTCAAGTGGTCTGCTACACCAGCAATTATAGGAACAATCTTGCCCACTGTTGTCTCGGGTTCTTCCCTTTTACGTGTGATATGTCCATCTCCACAGTGGACACCATCCTTTTCCGGGATGCAGTAAATCTCCTGAGAACCGCACTGTTCTCCACCTTCTTTTCTTCCTGATGGTTGCCCTTGGCAAAGGCACACATCTGCTGTTCCTCCGAAACTCCAGCCGCAGGACAACTCACTTTTTCCGCTCGCCAGCTGCCCAAATAACGGAAAGTCTTTGCCGAACACAAACTCCACTTCCAGGGTCTCACATTTTAAGAGCTCCCATTGCACAGGACCATAGTCCGTTATAAAGGTCAGAGACATGGTGGCATCAGTCTCTGGCCCCCTCTATAGAAAGTCCAGTACTTCAGGCATAACCCAGGACACTTGTTGGCGGGAATCTAAAGTGACCCACAGTGGGATTCCCCCAATCACCAACTCGGGGGATCTTTCTATATCAGATCTCCTGATCACACAATCATTCATTGGACAGTCAGGCTGCAGGTGTGTCTGCACAGACCTCATAGTTTCTACCACAAAATGTATTTATTTATATATTTTTTTCAAACAGGTCAGTCTCTCTTTCACTGAGATTCTGGCCCTTAACCTCCTCCCGTCACACTAACGCCGAAAGGCGTCATTTCTGCGGCGCTCCCAGGTCACACTAACGCCAATAGGCGTCATCTCGCGAGACGCGAGATTTCCTGTGAACGCGCGCACACAGGCGCGCGCGCTCACAGGAACGAAAGGTAAGCGAGTGGATCTCCAGCATGCCAGCGGCGATCGTTCGCTGGCAGGCTGGAGATCCGAATTTTTTAACCCCTAACAGGTATATTAGACGCTGTTTTCATAACAGCGTCTAATATACCTCCTACCTGGTCCTCTGGTGGTCCCTTTTGTTAGGATCGACCACCAGAGGACACAGGTAGGTCAGTAAAGTCGCACCAAACACTACACTACACTACACACACCCCCCCGTCACTTATTAACCCCTTATAACCCCTGATCACCCATGATCACCCCATATAAACTCCCTGATCACCCCCCTGTCATTGATCACCCCCCTTTCAGGCTCCGTTCAGACGTCCGTATGATTTTTACGGATCCACGGATACATGGATCGGATCCGCAAAAAGCATACGGACGTCTGAATGGAGCCTTACAGGGGGGTGATCAATGACAGGCGGGTGATCACCTATATACACTCCCTGATCACCCCCTGTCATTGATCACCCCCCTGTCATTGATCACTCCCCTGTAAGGCTCCATTCAGACGTCCGCATGATTTTTACGGATCCATGGATACATGGATCGGATCCGCAAAACACATGCGGACGTCTGAATGGAGCCTTACAGGGGGTGATCAATGACATGCGGGTGATCACCCATATACACTCCCTGATCACCCCCCTGTCATTGATAACCCCCCTGTAAGGCTCCATTCAGACGTCCGCATGCGTTTTGTGGATCCGATCCATGTATCCATGGATCCGTAAAAAATCATGCGGATGTCTGAATGGAGCCTTACAGGGGGGGTGATCAGTGACAGGGGGGTGATCACCCTGATCACCCCCTGTCATTGATAACCCCCCTGTAAGGCTCCATTCAGACGTCAGCATGCGTTTTGTGGATCCGATCCATGGATCCGTAAAAAATCATGCGGATGTCTGAATGGAGCCTTACAGGGGGGGTGATCAGTGACAGGGGGGTGATTACCCTGATCACCCCCTGTCATTGATAACCCCCCTGTAAGGCTCCATTCAGACGTCCGCATGCGTTTTGTGGATCCGATCCATGTATCCATGGATCCGTAAAAAATCATGCGGATGTCTGAATGGAGCCTTACAGGGGGGGTGATCAGTGACAGGGGGGTGATTACCCTGATCACCCCCTGTCATTGATAACCCCCCTGTAAGGCTCCATTCAGACGTCAGCATGCGTTTTGTGGATCCGATCCATGGATCCGTAAAAAATCATGCGGATGTCTGAATGGAGCCTTACAGGGGGGGTGATCAGTGACAGGGGGGTGATTACCCTGATCACCCCCTGTCATTGATAACCCCCCTGTAAGGCTCCATTCAGACGTCCGCATGCGTTTTGTGGATCCGATCCATGTATCCATGGATCCGTAAAAAATCATGCGGATGTCTGAATGGAGCCTTACAGGGGGGGTGATCAGTGACAGGGGAGTGATCACCCTGATTACCCTGATCACCCCTGTCATTGATAACCCCCCTGTAAGGCTCCATTCAGACGTCCGCATGCGTTTTGTGGATCCGATCCATGTATCCATGGATCCGTAAAAAATCATGCAGATGTCTGAATGGAGCCTTACAAGGGGGGTGATCAGTGACAGGGGGGTGATCACCCTGATTACCCTGATCATCCCCTGTCATTGATAACCCCCCTGTAAGGCTCCATTCAGACGTCCGCATGCGTTTTGTGGATCCGATACATGTATCCATGGATCCGTAAAAAATCATGCGGATGTCTGAATGGAGCCTTACAGGGGGGGTGATCAGTGACAGGGGGGTGATCACCCTGATCACCCCCTGTCATTGATAACCCCCCTGTAAGGCTCCATTCAGACGTCCGCATGCGTTCTGTGGATCCGATACATGTATCCATGGATCCGTAAAAAATCATGCGGATGTCTGAATGGAGCCTTACAGGGGGGGTGATCAATGACAGGGGGGTGATCAGGGAGTCTATATGGGTGATCCCCCCCCTGTCATTGATCCCCCCCCTGTCATTGATCACCCCCCTGTCATTGATCACCCCCCCCCGGTAAGGCTCCATTCAGACATTTTTTTTTGGCACAAGTTAGCGGAAATTTTTTGTTTGTTTTTGTTTTTTCTTACTAAGTCTCATATTCCACTAACTTGTGTCAAAAAATAAAATCTCACATGGACGCACCATACCCCTCACGGAATCCAAATGCGTAAACATTTTTAGACATTTATATTCCAGACTTCTTCTCACGCTTTAGGGCCCCTAAAAAGCCAGGGCAGTATAAATACCCCACATGTGACCCCATTTCGGAAAGAAGACACCCCAAGGTATTCCGTGAGGGGCATATTGAGCCCATGAAAGATTGAAATTTTTGTCCTAAGTTAGCGGAAAGTGAGACTTTGTGAGAAAAAAACAAAAAAAAATCAATATCCGCTAACTTATGCAAAAAAAATAAAAATTCTAGGAACTCGCCATGCCCCTCATTGAATACCTTGGGGTGTCTTCTTTCCAAAGTGGGGTCACATGTGGGGTATTTATACTGCCCTGGCTTTTTAGGGGCCCGAAAGTGTGAGAAGAAGTCTGGGATCCAAATGTCTAAAAATGCCCTCCTAAAAGGAATTTGGGCCCCTTTGCGCATCTAGGCTGCAAAAAAGTGTCACACATGTGGTATCGCCGTACTCAGGAGAAGTTGGGGAATGTGTTTTGGGGTGTCATTTTACATATACCCATGCTGGGTGAGAAAAATATCTTGGTCAAATGCCAACTTTGTATAAAAAAATTGGAAAAGTTGTCTTTTGCCAAGATATTTCTCTCACCCAGCATGGGTATATGTAAAATGACACCCCAAAACACATTGCCCAACTTCTCCTGAGTACGGCGATACCAGATGTGCGACACTTTTTTGCAGCCAAGGTGGGCAAAGGGGCACACATTCCAAAGAGCACCTTTCGGATTTCGCAGGCCATTTTTTACACATTTTGATTGCAAGGTACTTCTTACACATTTGGGCCCCTAAATTGCCAGGGCAGTATAACTACGCCACAAGTGACCCCATTTTGGAAAGAAGACACCCCAAGGTATTCCGTGAGGGGCACGGCGAGTTCCTAGAATTTTTTATTTTTTGTCACAAGTTAGCGGAAAATGATGATTTTTCATTTTTTTTCTTTTTTCCTTACAAAGTCTCATATTCCACTAACTTGCGACAAAAAATAAAAAATTCTAGGAACTCGCCATGCCCCTCACGGAATACCTTGGGGTGTCTTCTTTCCAAAATGGGGTCACTTGTGGCGTAGTTATACTGCCCTGGCAATTTAGGGGCCCAAATGTGTGAGAAGAACTTTGCAATCAAAATGTGTAAAAAATGGCCGGTGAAATCCGAAAGGTGCACTTTGGAATATGTGCCCCTTTGCCCACCTTGGCAGCAAAAAAGTGTGACACATCTGGTATCGCCGTACTCAGGAGAAGTTGGGGAATGTGTTTTGGGGTGCCATTTTACATATACCCATGCTGGGTGAGAAAAATATCTTGGTCAAATGCCAACTTTGTATAAAAAAATGGGAAAAGTTGTCTTTTGCTAAGATATTTCTCTCACCCAGCATGGGTATATGTAAAATGACACCCCAAAACACATTCCCCAACTTCTCCTGAGTACGGCGATACCAGATGTGTGACACTTTTTTGATGCCAAGGTGGGCAAAGGGGCACATATTCCAAAGTGCACCTTTCGGATTTCACCGGTCATTTTTTTACAGATTTTGATTGCAAAGTACTTCTCACACATTTGGGCCCCTAAATTGCCAGGGCAGTATAACTACGCCACAAGTGACCCCATTTTGGAAAGAAGACACCCCAAGGTATTCCGTGAGGGGCACGGCGAGTTCCTAGAATTTTTTATTTTTTGTCGCAAGTTAGTGGAATATGAGACTTTGTAAGGAAAAAAGAGAAAAAAAAAAAAATCATCATTTTCCGCTAACTTGTGACAAAAAATAAAAAATTCTAGGAACTCGCCATGCCCCTCACGGAATACCTTGGGGTGTCTTCTTTCCAAAATGGGGTCACTTGTGGCGTAGTTATACTGCCCTGGCAATTTAGGGGCCCAAATGTGTGAGAAGTACCTTGCAATCAAAATGTGTAAAAAATGGCCTGCAAAATCTGAAAGGTGCCCTTTGGAATATGTGCCCCTTTGCCCACCTTGGCAGCAAAAAAGTGTGACACATCTGGTATCGCCGTACTCAGGAGAAGTTGGGGAATGTGTTTTGGGGTGTCATTTTACATATACCCATGCTGGGTGAGAGAAATATCTTGGCAAAAGACAACTTTTCCCATTTTTTTATACAAAGTTGGCATTTGACCAAGATATTTTTCTCACCCAGCATGGGTATATGTAAAATGACACCCCAAAACACATTCCCCAACTTCTCCTGAGTACGGCGATACCAGATGTGTCACACTTTTTTGCTGCCAAGGTGGGCAAAGGGGCACATATTCCAAAGTGCACCTTTTGGATTTCACCGGTCATTTTTTACACATTTTGATTGCAAAGTGCTTCTCACACATTTGGGCCCCTAAATTGCCAGGGCAGTATAACTACCCCACAAGTGACCCCATTTTGGAAAGAAGACACCCCAAGGTATTCCGTGAGGGGCATGGCAAGTTTTTAGAATTTGTTATTTTTTGTCGCAAGTTAGTGGAATATGAGACTTTGTAAGAAAAAATAAAAAAAATAAAATCATCATCATTTTCCGCTAACTTGTGACAAAAAATAAAAAGTTCTATGAACTCACTATGCCCATCAGTGAATACCTTAGGGTGTCTACTTTCCGAAATGGGGTCATTTGTGGGGTTTTTCTACTGTTTGGGCATTGTAGAACCTCAGAAAACATGACAAGTGCTCAGAAAGTCAGAGCTGCTTCAAAAAGCGGAAATTCACATTTTTGTACCATAGTTTGTAAATGCTATAACTTTTACCCAAACCATTTTTTTTTTTGCCCAAACATTTTTTTTTTATCAAAGACATGTAGAACAATAAATTTGGCGAAAAATGTATATATGGATGTCGTTTTTTTTGCAAAATTTTACAGCTGAAAGTGAAAAATGTCATTTTTTTGCAAAAAAATCGTTAAATTTCGATTAATAACAAAAAAAGTAAAAATGTCAGCGGCAATGAAATACCACCAAATGAAAGCTCTATTAGTGAGAAGAAAAGGAGGTAAAATTCATTTGGGTGGTAAGTTGCATGACCGAGCAATAAACCGCTAAAGTTGTGGAGTGCCGATTTGTAAAAAAGGGCCTGGTCACTAGGGGGGTATAAACCTGTGGTCCTTAAGTGGTTAAAATCATTGCACACTTTACTATGTAATACAGCAAAAATAGTCTAGAAGGGCAGCAGCTTTCACCGGACAAACAGGCTTCCGGCCCTTTAACTCCACACAGCTTTTACCAACACCTGCTGTTGTTGCTCCTAGCAACACTTTTGTGCCCTTTTAACATGGAAATTGCCTGCATCCTCCACCAATTGTAAGAAATCGCCTTCTTTCAGGGGGTCACAATCCCAGATATCTTCACGGACACAAGGATTAAAGTCCAAATGATGGTTTATTTTCACCAGCCCAAACATACACAATACAAAATAAACACCTGCCCATCTAGGCACTTGCTAATATAAACATCATATCCCTGGCTCACCTAAAGAACACAGTTAAGGGTTCAGGCTCCAAGCCCTTAGTCGGTTTGCTCATCAACCATCAGTCCACACCGGGAAGAGATCAGACTTCACAAAGCCTCGTGGCCGATCAGTCCTCCTGGCTGAGACCACTCAGAGCTTCTGCAGGTCTCTGTTCCAAATCACTCTCTCCCCCAGACTGACATACTGGGAGGTGCTTTATGCCAGCCTGATTACAGCAGGCCTCACCTGCGATCACCTCAGGTAGGGTGTGGATTGGCATATTCCACTTCCAGTCCTATCTGCCAATCCAACTAAAATCCAGCCCAGAATTAATTAACAAAACTCACTCAGCAAACTATGCTTTGCTGAGACGACTGCCGCTCTCTGGATTTTAGCTGTCTCACCCGGCTGAGGTACCTCAGCGGGACATGTTATATGTTATATTATTATATAAATATACCATTTTGAGACTTTGAGACATTTGTGTGAATCAAATTGATTAAAATTTCGATTTGGACTGAGCCATATTTTTGAAAAATAAGGGTCAAATTTGATTAATTTAAAATTAATTCACTCATCTTTACTGGTAAATGATCCAATGATACTAGTAATGTGTGATAGTGTTTTTTCTTTGTTTTATAGTATAGCTAACATTATTTTTAGGGATGAGCAAATCGACTTCAGATGAAACATCCAAAGTCGATTACCATAAAACGTAGTTTCAATACTGTACAAAGCGAGAGCTCCATACAGTATTAAAATGTATTGGCTCAGATGAGCGAGACTTTGCATAATAACTTCAGATATTGATTTATACTGTAAAAAAAAAACATTTCCCGAACTCAGGTTCGGTTCCAAGTGGTACCTTAATATTTGCTCATCCCTAATTATTTTGTATGTTTTAGTATAACACTTAACATTTTGACTACAGCAGATGTAGATTCAGAAAGTGAACATTTATAGCAATAGTTGGAGAAGCAAAATAGGCAAGCTAAATCTCCTTTCTAAAGCTATGCCTCTATAAAATCAATGAGCAATGAAATGTGTTTATGCTATGCTGAACTAAATAAAAACAGGTTTTGGGTAAGAGACCTGCAATTTCCAGTGCAACTGAAGAATGTTCAATTAATGGGAGCATCTGGCAGTAATTAAGAGCTAGTGATGTCTCTCACACATCATTACCTCTTCTTTCCCAAAATGAGTACTACGAAGGGTGTTGCTGATAACTGGGCAACAAAGTAGGTGAAAATGGTCACTCTAAATGGTATAATAAGTTGTACGATGAACTGTATGCAATATCTAAAAACCCCAACAAAGTCTCCCAATTTCACAATGTGTTTGATTTTTTATTACAAGTTTTTATTCTTTTCATACCTTACCTAAAAGTTATGAAATACATTAATGGATTATTGAGTGAATATGAACATAATGTTGTTGCTCAATACTAACATGCAAATTCATCAAAGACTATATTAAAAAGGTTGTTAAAAAGGTTGTCCAGCTGCAAAACCAATTTGTGCTCCTAACACATCTTACCATGCATATACAGGTCCTTCTCAAAAAATTTGCATATTGTGATAAAGTTCATCATTTTCTGTAATGTACTGATAAACATTAGACTTTCATATATTTTAGATTCATTACACACAACTGAAGTAGTTCAAGCCTTTTATTGTTTTAATATTGATGATTTTGGCATACAGCTCATGAAAACCAAAAATTCCTATCTCAAAAAATTTGCATATCATGAAAAGGTTCTCTAAACGAGCTATTAACCTAATCATCTGAATCAACTAATTAACTCTAAACACCTGCAAAAGATTCCTGAGGCTTTTAAAAACTCCCAGCCTGGTTCATTACTCAAAACCGCAATCATGGGTAAGACTGCCGACCTGACTGCTGTCCAGAAGGCCATCATTGACACCCTCAAGCAAGACACAGAAAGAAATTTCTGAATGAATAGGCTGTTCCCAGAGTGCTGTATCAAGGCACCTCAGCGGGAAGTCTGTGGGAAGGAAAAAGTGTGGCAGAAAACACTGCACAACGAGAAGAGGTGACCGGACCCTGAGGAAGATTGTGGAGAAGGACCGATTCCAGACCTTGGGGGACCTGCAGAAGCAGTGGACTGAGTCTGGAGTAGAAACATCCAGAGCCACCGTGTACAGGCGTGTGCAGGAAATGGGCTACAGGTGCCGCATTCCCCAGGTCAAGCCACTTTTGAACCAGAAACAGCGGCAGAAGCGCCTGACCTGGGCTACAGAGAAGCAGCACTGGACTGTTGCATGTCATTCGGAAATCAAGGTGCCAGAGTCTGGAGGAAGACTGGGGAGAGGGAAATGCCAAAATGCCTGAAGTCCAGTGTCAAGTACCCACAGTCAGTGATGGTCTGGGGTGCCATGTCAGCTGCTGGTGTTGGTCCACTGTGTTTTATCAAGGGCAGGATCAATGCAGCTAGCTATCAGGAGATTTTGGAGCATTTCATGCTTCCATCTACTGAAAAGCTTTATGGAGATGAAGATTTCATTTCTCAGCACGACCTGGCACCTGCTCACAGTGCCAAAACCACTGGTAAATGGTTTACTGACCATGGTATTACTGTGCTCAATTGGCCTGCCAACTCTCCTGACCTGAACCCCATAGAGAATCTGTGGGATATTGGGAAGAGAAAGTTGAGAGACGCAAGACCCAACACTCTGGATGAGCTTAAGGCCGCTATCGAAGCATCCTGGGCCTCCATAACACCTCAGCAGTGCCACAGGCTGATTGCCTCCATGCCACGCCGCATTGAAGCAGTCATTTCTGCAAAAGGATTCCCGACCAAGTATTGAGTGCATAACTGAACATAATTATTTGAAGGTTGACTTTTTTTGTATTAAAAACACTTTTCTTTTATTGGTCGGATGAAATATGCTAATTTTTTGAGATAGGAAATTTGGGGTTTTCATGAGCTGTATGCCAAAATCATCAATATTAAAACAATAAAAGGCTTGAACTACTTCAGTTGGTGTGTAATGAATCTAAAATATATGAAAGTCTAATGTTTATCAGTACATTACAGAAAATAATGAACTTTATCACAATATGCTAATTTTTTTAGAAGGACCTGTATATGCCTCCCAATACCAATTTTCATGTCTGTGCTTACTCTCCCTCTGTCTCGGCTTCAGACTATTCTGGCAGATCTGTTTACATTCCTAGTTTACGGCTTTGTTGAATAGGTAACTTTATTGATAAAGCCTGGCTGCACTGCAGAGTGAGGAGCCACAGGCTGGCCCCACCCCCCACTATTCAGTCTACAGGATCTACTCCTACTACGCCTGTGGCCATGTTACTACAGCTATAAATTAATTCAGCTAATCTATTTCTCACTCAGTGTCTTAATCACATCATTGACAGTCCACAGGCTCTTCCCCCACTATCTCCAGAGTGGTAATAAATAGCTTGAATAAGCAAGGACATCCAATCACATCTGTATATAATCCCATCCTGTGTGATACAGCCTGCTGAGGTGTGTATGTGAACCCATCCTTTGTGATACAGTCTGCTGAGCTATGTATCTACTCCTATCATATACGATACAGCCTGCTGAGATATGTATCTAATCCTATCATATCAGATACAGCACACTGAGCTGTGTATCTAATCCTATCATATACGATACAGTCTGCTGATATCACAACCTGCGTGTCGATCACATACGTGACACAAAGGGAGGGAAAAGGGAAGGCCCTGTCCAAGGGAGACGGAAAGATGGTGACCCCAAACTCACCTTGAGGCTGGCACCTGACGTCCCTAGATGGGTTTTTCACCCGTACGCCAATCACGTGCCTAAACCCTGGCTTTCCTTAAGAAGATCCCTAAGTAGTGAATAGGGTGGTGGGAACACTAGTCCGCACCACTAACACTAAAGGAAAACACCAGTGACAGGACAGACAATACTGACAACATATAATCCCAGGTGGGCGACAACAGTGGACAACAAAAGACCAACAGGGATCCGAAGGGTAACGCTCTGGTACGACAACCAGGAAGAACAGCTACATAGCTCCAGTGGGTCAGTATAGAATTCCAGGCAGGAAGCTCTATATCTGGCAACCAGAGAAGTGGGAGAGGGGAATATGAGGAGGTTGGGAGTGCTGGACAAGAAACAGCTGAGAAGAAGCTACGGATCCCTGAGTGAGACAAAAAGCATTGCAAGGCAAACACAGAAAGCTACCATTAAGTAACAGCGCAATCTTTAGACATAGAGCGCGCAGCCACCAGCTGCGACTTCCTGACCCCAGGTATAACGGAGTCAGACGTGGCTCTTGACACCCTCGTGACAACTGAGTTGTGTATCTAATCCTATCATATACGATGCAGCCTGCTTAGCTGTGTATCTAATCCTATCATATATGATATAGCCTGCTGAGCTGTGTATCTAATCCTATCATATATAATAAAGCCTGCTTAGCTATGTATCTAATCCTATCACATCTGATACAGCCTGTTTAGCTGTGTATCTAATACTATCATATACGATACAGCCTGCTTAGCTGTTTATCTAATCCTATCATATACGATACAGCCTGCTGAGCTGTGTATCTAATCCTATCATATACGATACAGCCTGCTGAGCTGTGTATCTAATCCTATCATATACGATACAGCCTGCTTAGCTGTTTATCTAATCCTATCATATATGATACAGCCTGCTGAGCTGTGTATCTAATCCTATCATATACGATACAGCCTGCTGAGCTGTGTATCTAATCCTATCATATATGATACAGCCTGCTGAGCTGTGTATCTAATCCTATCATATACGATACAGCCTGCTGAGCTGTGTATCTAATCCTATCATATACGATACAGCCTGCTTAGCTGTTTATCTAATCCTATCATATATGATACAGCCTGCTGAGCTGTGTATCTAATCCTATCATATACGATACAGCCTGCTGAGCTGTGTATCTAATCCTATCATATATGATACAGCCTGCTGAGCTGTGTATCTAATCCTATCATATACGATACAGCCTGCTGAGCTGTGTATCTATGTGATTCTGTCTGCTGAGCTGTATGTCTAATCCTACCTTATATGATACTGTCTGCTGAGCTGTGGATCTAAACCTTTATGCACACAACAGTATCCTTTTTGCGGACTGCAAGTTGTGCATCTGCTACATAAGGATACTGTCCATGTGTGACCCAGTTCTATGACTTCTGGTACTGACACACTGATGACGCCTATGTGCTTTCCACATACGTATGCCAGTTCTGCAATAGACAGAACATGTCCTCTTCCGGTCCTCAAAATGCAATAGAAGTGAATTGTAGTGATGAGCGGCAGGAGCAATATTCAAATTTGCAATATTTTGCGAATATTTTGTAGAACATTTGTCATATATTCGCAAATTTGAGATTATATTCTTGATTGCGAAAATTGGCAATGTATTATTTGCGTAATGCACAAAAAATACCGGTGTGGGTCACTTATGCTGCATTTTTCAAGCTGCTAGAAGTTTCCTGAGACTGGAGAAAATGGTTGGAATGGCAGAACATTAGAATAGCTTTATATGCAGATAGAGTGCTCCAATATATTTGTGCATGCAAATTTTCCACAATTAATGATGTGCATATTTTTTCACAATACATACAACTTGTGACATCACAGCACTATGTTTGTAGCATGTATGTATAGACAGCAGAACCTATCAAACTGCTTAACACCATGCACTGGAACCTATCAGCTACACTATATCACTATCTAACCTACACTGACTATCTCCCACCAACTATCTGAATTATATATAAGTTAACTGTCTAATGTAATACAGCAAAGCACAGAGCACAGCAATGACACTGCTGTCTCTTTCATAACTGCAATAGACTTTTGAAAATAGCTGCTGGGGAGGTTCTTATATAGTAAGGGGTAGGCAACTTTCCTATTGGTTGCTAGGGACAAAGCCCACAAGCTAGACATTGGCCCACAAGATAGAAGAAGGGAGGGATGTTCACCTGATATGCACTGTGTTAAAAAATATATATATATATATAAATATTTGTCATAACGAATATATACAGTGGGATGCGAAAGTTTGGGCAACCTTGTTAATCGTCATGATTTTCCTGTATAAATCGTTGGTTGTTACGATAAAAAATGTCAGTTAAATATATCATATAGGAGACACACACAGTGATATTTGAGAAGTGAAATGAAGTTTATTGGATTTACAGAAAGTGTGTTGTAATTGTTTAAATAAAATTAGGTAGGTGCATAAATTTGGGCACCACAAAAAAGAAATGAAATCAATATTTAGTAGATCCTCCTTTTGCAGAAATTACAGCCTCTAAACTCTTCCTGTAGGGTCCAATGAGAGTCTGGTTGAAGGTATTTTGGACCATTCCTCTTTACAAAACATCTTTAGTTCATTCAGGCTTGATGGCTTCCGAGCATGGACAGCTCTCTTTAAGTCACACCACAGATTTTCAATTATATTCGGGTCTGAGGACTGAGATGGCCATTCCAGAACGTTGTACTTGTTCCTCTGCATAAATGCCTTAGTGGATTTTGAGCAGTGTTTAGGGTCGATGTCTTGCTGAAAGATCCAGCCCCGGTGCAGCTTCAGCTTTGTCACTGATTCCTGGACATTGGTCTCCAGAATCTGCTAATACTGAGTGGAATCCATGCGTCCCTCAACTTTGACAAGATTCCCAGTCCCTGCACTGGCCACACAGCCCCCCAGCATGATGGAACCACCACCATATTTTACTGTAGGTAGCAGGTGTTTTTCTTGGAATGCTGTGTTCTTTTTCCTCCATGAATAACGCCCCTTGTTATGGCCAAATAACTCAATTTTAGTTTCATCAGTCCACAGCACCTTATTCCAAAATGAAGCTGGCTTGTCGAAATGTGCTTTAGCCCACCTCAAGCTGAACTTTTTGTGCTGTGGGCGGAGAAAAGGCTTCCTCTGCATCACTCTTGCATACAGCATCTCCTTGTGTAAAGTGCACCGAATGGTTGAACGATGCACAGTGACTCCATCTGCAGCAAGATGATGTTGTAGGTCTTTGGTGCTGGTCTGTGGGTTGACTCTGACTGTTCTCACCATTCGTCGCTTCTGTCTATCCGAGATGTTTCTTGGTCTGCCACTTCGAGCCTTAACTTGAACTGAGCCTGCGGTCTTCCATTTCCTCAATATGTTCCTAACTGTGGAAACAGACAGCTGAAATCTCTGAGACAGCTTTCTGTATCCTTCCCCTAAACCATGATGCTGAACAATCTTTGTCTTCAGGTCATTTGAGAGTTGTTTTGAGACCCCCATGTTGCTACTCTTCAGAGAAAATTAAAAGAGTAGGGAAACTTACAATTGACCCCCTTAAATACTCTTTTTCATAATTGGATTCCCCTGTGTATGTAGGTCAGGGGTCACTGAGCTTACCAAGCCAATTTGAGTTCCAAAAATTAGTTCTAAAGGTTTTGGAATCAATAAAATGACAACAGTGCCCAAATTTATGCACCTGCCTAATTTTGTTTAAACAATTATAGCACACTTTCTGTAAATCCAATAAACTTCATTTCACTTCTCAAATATCACTGTGTGTGTCTCCTATATGATATATTTAACTGACATTTTTTATCGTAACAATGATTTATACAGGAAAATCATGACGATTAACAAGGTTGCCCAAACTTTTGCATCCCACTGTAGCACTATATTCTAAATATTTGGGAATTCTCGAAGTGCTGATATTCGCGAAAATAATTTGTAATACGAATATTCGCGCTCAACACTAGTCAATCGCTCTGCAAAAAAATGTGGGTCACGCATAGACAGTTTCCTTATTTAGCACATGCACAATTTGTAGACTGCAAAACAGATACGGTGAGCATGGGGCCTAATCCTTTCTTTTTTCTTACTTATCTTGGCCTCATTTGGATCACGTGTGATATGACTGTGATCAGCCTGTGGAACACTGTCCATGTATTGCTGCATCTCCCAGGCTGACTGATCCAAACTGACTATAATATATGATACAGCCGGTCACTATCTGATCGGGGGTATGTATACATGATGAGGTACATGACACAGATACAGACCCACACTGACTATCACACAGTCAATGTGGATCAGGGAAGCCATGGTCAGACTGTAAAATGTGGCATGGACTGTGATTCTTGGACCGATCACGGTCATTTGCATGAGCCCTATCCCTCATACTGAGCCCCAATAACAGTGACATGCACAGTTTCCCTTTAACAGTGACCTCCACACTGACCCCATAACAGTGACATCCGCAGAGCTCCACTAACAGTGACTTCTACAGCACCCCCATAATAGTAACATCCAAAGTACCCCCATAATAGTGACATCCACAGTGCCCCCATAACAGTGCCCCCATAACAGTAGTCTCCATAGAGCCCCCATAACAGTGACATCCACAGTGCCCCCATAACAGTGACCTCTAAAGCTCCCCATAACAGTAACATCCACTGTGTCCCTAGTGGCATCCACAGTGCCCCCATTGGCACCCAGTTCCCCAGTGCTATCAACAGTGTCCTCCATGTGCCATCCACAATGCCTCTCATTTGCCATTCAGTGCTCCCTTTGCCATCCACAGTTCCCCTTGTGTGTCATCCAGTGCCCCCATTGCCATCCATAGTGCCCCTCATGTGCCATCCAGTTCCCCCATTGCTATCAAGAGCCCCATTTGATATCCACATTACCCCTCAGGTGCCATTCATTACCCCTTTGCCATCCATAGTGCCCCTTGAGGGCAATCCAGTGCTCCCATTGCCATGCACAGTGTCCCTCATGTGCTATCCAGTGCTCCCTTGCCATGCACACTGTCCCTCATGCCATGCAGTGCCCCCTTTGCCATGCACAGTGCCCCTCATGTGCCCACTTTTCCATCTACCATGCCCCTCATGTGCCATCCAGTGCCCCCATTGCCATCCATAGTGCCCCTCGTGCACCATCTAGTTCCACCATTGCCATCAAGTACCCCGTTTGACATCCACAGTGCCCCTCATGTGCCATCCAGTACCCCATTTGCTGTCCACATGGCCCCTCATGTGCCATCCAGTGCTCCCTTTGCCATTCACAGTGCTCCTTGTGTGCCATCCAGTGCTCACATTACCATCCATAGTGCCCCTCATGTGCTATCCAGTGCTCCCTTTGCCATGCACAGTGCCCTCATGTGCCATCCAGTGCCCCTTTGCCATCCACAGTGCCGCTCATGTGCCATCCAGTGCCCCCTTTGCCATCCACAGTCTCCCAGTGACCCAGTGACATCCACCCTCTGTGAATGATTGCTATGCTGAGACTCATACACAGTGCTTACAGAGCTATAGTCATTACTAGGGTGGCTAGATGTCCAGTTTGAGGCCGGTCCAGTTCAGTTTTCTGGCTCCCTGCTCTCCGTCGGGCACAGGGCCTGGACGGACGCAGCAATGTTCTCCCTTTCAGCAGCTCATGCTTAGACATCAGCATTGTGCTATCTGAGCATGAGCTGCAGCAACATATTAACTGACTGAGGCTTCTCTCACCTCCAGTCAGTCCCTAAGGGGGAGAGAAGCACTCCTGGCCCCAGTGCAGTTTACCTCACCATCTTCCACTGCCATATTTTTCCCTTCCCCTGGAACTCTGGGCATGGCTTGCAAATTTAGGGTGTGGCTTGGTGGACTTGGGGGCAGGGCTACTGTGTCCGGCTTCTGAGGGTGAAACAAATGGACACCCTAGTCACTACAGGCTTATCATAGAACTCTGTGCGCTCAGAAGACGTCCGAGTCCTGGCATATTAGCAATGCATTGGGACCTGGGAAGGCTGGAAAGAGGCAGTGATGTTGTTATGCAAGTGGGTGTGGACCCATTGATCCACTGACTGGCTATACTGTGGAGGGGTGTGACTAAGCAACTACCTGGTGTTCACTAGAGTCTCTGATGGTGAGGATAGGCTTGGGCCGTTAGGGTAGTTGACAGGTTCCACTTCAGAGCAGTCCCCAAGTCAGTGGCAGCTGACCGGGGGTCAGAGATACCGATGCAAGCAACAAGAGGAGGTATGTGGTCAGGATGTCGGAAGTCAGGGTAAGCAGCGATCAAGCAAAGTCTGTAAACAAAGTCCAAGGTCAGAGGCAGGTGTCAAACAAGCACAATCTGATACATTGAAAAGCAGAGTCCCATACATAGAAAAGCAGAAACTTCAAAAACACCTTCACACTAGGAAATAGACAAGCTAGTGACAAGCTAAATTTAAATTAGGGGCCAGAGAACCCCTTTAAAATAGCAAAGATACGTTTGCAATTAGTATTATAAATGACTGCGGGGCAATATACTGAATTTATGAATCATAGTAAGGCCTCATGCAAATGCTTATAGAGGTCTACAGGAACCACTTCTTACTTCTCTACTTCAGTGCGTAAAAAATGAAGAAAATCACGTGTTGTGAGCTGTCTTGGTGGGTATATAAGGTGTATGATAGGCTGTCTGCACATATAAAATGAGTAAATTGACTTCTGTCTTATAAGGGTTTTTTGCCTTCCCCTGGATCAACTTTGCCAGATAACAGACAGTACTGGATGAACGGATATCTTTTTTCAGCCTTACGAACTATACTGTTTGTCCCAAAAAAAAGCTGCCACCAACAAAAAAGGTCACACACTTTGTTGCAAAACATTTTGTTGGACCGCCTTTAGCTTTGATTACGGTACACATTCACTGTGGCATTGCTTCAATAAGCTTCTGCAATGTCACAAGATTTATTTCCATCCAGTGTTGCATACATTTTTCACCAAGATCTTACATTGAGGATGGTAGAGTCTGACTGTTGTGCAAAGCCTTCTCCAGCACATCCCAAAGATTCTCAATGGGGTTAAGGTTTGGGCTCTGTGGTGGCCAATCCATGTGTGAAAATGATTTCTCATACTCCCTGAACCACTCTTTCACAATTTGAGCCCGATGAATCCTGGCATTGTCATCTTGGAATATGACCGTGCCATTAGGGAAGAAAAAATCCATTGATGGAATAACCTGGTCATTCAGTATGTTCAGGTAGTCAGCTGATCTCATGGAGGCAAATGACCCCAATTAAACTCACAGCTTAACTCTAGATAAATAAATAAAACTCACATACGACTTTATGGAATAAAATGGCTGCAGTGCTTTATTATGGGTAACCATAAAGACATACTATTAAATAAACCAAACCAATCAATTAAATAAATCCAACCATTAAACAATATTAATAAAGATACCAATCTTAACCCCTTAAGGACCTAGCCTTATTTCACCTTAAGGACTTGGCAATTTTTTGCAAATCTGACCAGTGTCACTTTAAGTGCTGCTAACTTTAAAACGCTGTTACTTACCCAGGCCATTCTGAGATTGTTTTTTTGTCACATATTGTACTTCATGACACTGCTAAAATTGTGTCAAAAAAGTAATTTTTTTTTGCATAAAAATATACCAAATTTACGAAAATTTTAGAAAAATTAGCAAATTTCAAAGTTTCTGTTTCTCTACTTCTGTAATACATAGTAATACCCCCCAAAATGTTGATGACTTTACATTCCCCATATGTATACTTCATGTTTGTATCATTTTGGGAATGCCATTTCATTTTTTGGGGATGTTACATAGCTTAGAAGTTTAGAAGCAAATTTTTACATTTTTCAGAAATTTTCCAAATCCCACTTTTTATGGACCAGTCCAGGTCTGAAGTCACTTTATTGAGGCTTACATAATAGAAACCACCCAAAAATGACCTAATTTTAGAAACTATACCCCTCAAGGTATTCAAAACTGATTTTACAAACTTTGTTAACCCTTTAGGTCTTCCACAAGACTTTATGGCAAATGGACATAAAGTTTAAGAATTTATGGAAGATTTTCCAATATAATCAATTTTTTCCAGGAACAAAGCAGGGGTTAACTGCCAAACAAAACTCAATATGGGTTTCCCTGATTCTGTAGTTTTCAGAAACACCCCATATCTTGTCCTAAACTACTGTTTGGCTAAACGGGAGGACATATAAGGAGGGGAACGCCATATGGTTTTTGCAAGGCAGATTTTGCAAGACTGGTTTTGTTTATACCATGTCCCATTTCAAGCCCCCCGTTGCACCCCTAGAATAGAAATTCAAAAAAAAGTGGCTCCATCTAAGTTACTCCATTTGTTAACCCTTTAGGTGTTCTACAAGAGTTAATGGCAGATGGAGAAAAAAAAATTGGAATTTCTATTTTTGGGAAAATTTTCAATTTTACCCTTACTTTATTACTGGAAAGAGTGGGTTAACAGCCAAACAAAACTCAATATGGGTTGCCCTGAGTTTGTAAAAACACCCCATATGTGGTCCTAAATTACTATTTGGCTAAACGGCAGGACATGGAACAAGGGGAACGCCATATGGTTTTTGGAAGGCAGATTTTGCTGTTCTGGTTTATTTACAACATGTACCCTTTCAAGCCGCCCTGATGCACCCCTAGAGGAGAAACTCCATAAAAGTGACCCCATCTAGGAAACTACGGGATAAGGTGGTAGTTGTTTTGGGACTATTTTAGGGTAAATATGATTTTAGGTTGCTCTATATTACACTTTTTTGAGGCAAGGTAACAACAAATTTAAATTCTAAAATTGTTTCTACATTCGCTATTTATTTTTGTTGAACACCTAAAGGGTTAACAAAGTTTGTAAAGTAACTTTTGAATACCTTGAGGGGTGTAGGTTCTTATATGGGGTCACTTTTTTGGAGTTTCTAGTTTAGGCTACATCAGTGGGGCTTCTAATGGGACATGGTGTGTAAATAAACCAGTCCATCAAAATCTGCCTTCCAGAAACCATATGGTGCTCCCTTCATTCTATGCCCTGCTGTGTGGCTATATAGCCATTTACAACCACATATGGGGTGTTTCTGCCAACTACAGAATCTGGGCAATAAATATTTTGTTTTGTTTGTCTGTTAACCCTTGCTTTATTCCTGGAAAAAAAGGATTCAAATAGAATTTTGCCAAAAAATTGGTGTTTTGGCACCATTTTTATTTTATATTTTTAACAATGTTCATCCGAGGGGTTTGGTCAAATGTTATTTTTATAGGGCAGATTCTTACGGACGCGGCAATACCTAATATGTCTAAATTTATTTAGATTTTACATTATATTATCATTTTAGGAACAAAATAAAAAATATTTTAGTATCTCCATAGCCTGGGAGCTACAGTTTTTTTTTTTGTTTTTTTTTTTGGGCGACTATCTAATGTAGGGGTTAATTTTTGGTGGGATGAGATGGCAGTTTTATTAGGGGTAAATAAGACATTTTGATCCCTCGCTATTACACTTTTTGTGATGTTAGGTGACAAAAAATGGCTTTTTGTTACACTTTTTTTTTTTTTTTATGCTGTTCATCCAGGGGGGTTGGGTTAAATGTTATTTTTATAGGGCAGATTCTTACAAATGTGGAGATATCTAATATATCTACTTTTTTAAATTTATTTAGAGCTACAGTTTTTTTTTTTTGTTTCGGCGACTATCTAATGTAGGGGTTAATTTTTTGCTGGATGAGATGGCAGTTTTATTGGCACTATTTGGGGGTGCATATGACTTTTTATTGGCTTGTTATTACTTTTTTGGGGATCCAAGGTGACAATAAAAAATTTTGACATAATTTTTATTTGATTTTTTGACGGTGTTTATGGAGGGGCTAGTTTATGGAGTATTTTTATAGAGAAGATTTTTACGGACACGGCAATGCCCAATATGTATAGCTCTCAGACTTTGGAGACACTAAGCAGGCATCCTCAAACTGCGGCCCTCCAGATGTTGTAAAACTACAATTCCCACCATGACCTGCTGATAGCTGTAGGTTGTCTGGGCATGCTGGGAGTTATAGTTTTACAACATCTGGGGGGCCGCAGTTTGAGGATGCCTGCACTAAAACTAATATTGGGGAAAAAATTTGTTTCCGTGTGTCCAGAGTCTGAGAGCCGTAGTTTTTTATGTTCTCTAGGGGACTGTTGGGGATTATAAAAATGTACTCCATGGAAGTGTGAAACTCCCTGTAGCAATCAATATCGCAGAGGCCCAGATCATCGAGGCAAGTGTCACATTGAGTGGTGGTGTCCTTCCGTATCCCTCTCTGTATCGCCATCTTTTTGGGGTATGTCCCTTCTTTCCTGTATGGGGGACCACACCTGGAAAATGTTGGCGAGGGACGATCCGGGCGCCTCCAATTCCTGAGGTACTTCGGCCTGCTCCTGAAAAAATCAGGTCCTTGAGGACTGCCTCATAGAATTGGAGGAATGTTCCTGTGCTGCCAGCGCTTCGGGATAGTACAAAAGCTTTGTACAAGGCAACCTGTACCAAGCAGACCGCAACTTTTTTGTACCATGCCCGGGTTTTGCGCATGGTATTATATGGCTTGAGGACTTGATCAGAGAGATCAACTCCTCCCATATACCGATTGTAGTCGACAATACAATCGGGCTTGAGGACCGTTGCCGCTGTACCTCGCACAGGGACAGGGGTGATGCTGTTACCGTGGATTGTGGAAAGTATAAGGACATCCCTCTTGTCCTTATACCTGACCAGCAACAGGTTTCCACTGGTAAGGGCAAGGGTCTCACCCCTGGGGATAGGTACCTGGAGGGGGTGGGCAGGGAGGCCGCACAGATTTTTCTGCACGGTCCCACAAGCGGACGTGGATCTGGCGGCAAGGGACCTGAACAAGGGAATGCTAGTATAAAGGTTATCCACGTACAAGTGGTAACCCTTATCTAGCATTGGGTGCATAAGGTCCCACATGAGTTTCCCACTAACACCCAGAATGGGGGGACATTCTGTGGGTTGAATACGGGAATCTTGCCGCTCGTACACACAAAATTTGTAAGTGTACCCTGAGGTACTCTCACAAATTTTGTACATTTTCACGCCATACCTTGCCCGCTTAGTGGGAATGTATTAGCGGAAACTGAGTCTCCCCTTGAAAGCAATGAGAGACTCATCAACCGTGACCTCCCTTCCAGGTACGTAGGCCTGCGCAAATTTGTGATGGGGCAAATGGCAGCACTCCTGGGGGGGTCTAGGTTCTTACAGCTAAGTGCTGTGGACCCCAACCACCAGAGACCACCAAAAACAATAAATCAGTTAAAGTTTTTTTTTTCCCCCTAAATAACTCTCTCTTCTATCCCTGCCTAATCGTGCCTCTCCCTCACTGACCCTAACCTACCTGGAGAGTGATGGGTGCAGGAGGGTGATGGGTGCTGACGGGGGGATCACAGGAGCTGGTGCTGAACGGTGCTTGACGGTGCAGGTGCATCAGCAGGAAGAGGAAGGGAGAGAGGAGCGCCAGTAGTTTGAATCTCCCGCCTCTCTCCAGCACCAATCAGCACCAAGGACAGCACCGCCTCCCCAAATGCTCGGACTGTGATTGGTGGTTTGTAATCACACCACCGATCACCGCCATTTTCCGGTTCATCGGGTCACCGGAGACCTGAATGGACCGGAAACACAGCAAACCGCAGGTCTCAATTGACCTGCAGTTTGCTGCAATCGCCAATACGGGGGGGTCAACATTCAGCGGGCATTGTGACATCCTGTTCCGATTACCCTACACCGCAATGTAGTTTTAAACCCATGACTTACCGGTACGTCATGGGTCCATAAGGGGTTAAACCATCCATATGAACCAAGATCAACTCAGCATTAGCTGAGAGATACAGCCCCACTAATAAAGCAATGTGACAATAGACCCATTAAAATTATGGGCGGGCGCCGATTAAATCTTCTTCAACTAGCCCTGAAGCAGCAGAGAACCTGTCAGTATAAAGTGGAGAAGCTGCCCACCGTGGAATCACAAACAAATCAGAAACCTGGAAATCTCCCCCAGCAACAGATGGCAACCAATCAGATGCTCAGCTTGACTCGCTGTATATCTTCTTCCACCAGACCCAGCACAAACCAGAAAAAACTGGATCTCCAAATTACCTCAGGTAATACCTGTAAAATAAAGGCAGGTGAACAAACCACTAAAATGAACAGGGGGGGAAATAGGGAGAACAAATACATTCACATACATTAAGGTGTCATTGCCCCCAAGCAAGGCGCTCTGGGGAACCTGAACATTCTTGGAGCACATACTGTTGCTGAACCTAGACCTGACCAACTGCAGCAATCCCAGATCATAGCACTGCCCCCAAAGGCTTGTACAGTAGACACTAGGCATGAAGGGTGCATCACTTCATCTGCCTCTCTTCTTACCTTGATTTGCCTATCACTCTGTAACAGGGTAAATCTAGACTCATCAGACCACATGACATTTTTGACGCCTTTTTTTCTGATTTGCCTCACTGATTAGTGGTTTTCTTATGGCTACACAGCTGTTCAGTCCCAATCCCTTGAGTTCCCTTTGCATTGTGTGTGTGGAAATGCTCTTACTTTCACTATTAAACGTAGCCCCTGAGTTCTACTGTTGTTTTTCTTCAATTTGATTTCACCAAACGTTTAAGTGATCGCCGATCACGATCATTCTTTTTTCCCCACCACATTTCTTCCTGGAATACAATGGGTCCCCACTATCCTTAGAGTTTTTAACAATGTGTTGGACAGTTCTTAACCCAATTTTAGTCGTTTCTGCATTCTCCTTTTCTCTGCTTGATGCATGCCAATGATCTCAAACAGACTAACATCTTTTTTTATTTTTTTTTATTCAGGGAAACATCAATAAGCAGCGTACAGATGTAATAGTTCCACTTAACAGACAAAGATGTTACTTTAAATGCACGTACAATAAAGTGTCACATTGGTTATAGAATAATCACATTTCCCATTTTTCAGTCCCCCCCTCCCCCCTCCCATGAACCTTTATTACCCCAACTTTGAGCCCAACTGTCGGTCAAGAAAAAGAACTCTCCATCAAAGATGTCTGCACGAAGGCACCTCGTTAGTTACTGTCTCTGTCTACAACCAGAAGATACCTCACCTAAACCTCCTGTTAGCAAGGACTTATCTGTTCTTCCAGGTACCATTTAGTGTGGCTAAAAGGCTTCATTACCTCCTGAATTTCAGTAGGAGTCAGAACATGACTAATAAATTCCTTCCACTTACTGAAAAATGTACCTCCACCCCCCAGATCTGCTTCATGAGTTCAAGTGCTCCCTTCCACAGGGGGATTAAAGACGGGCAGCCCCACAACCCATGCAACAGATTGTCTTTCTGTAATTTACATTTGGACACCATCTGTAACGGGGTGCCGAAGGCGCACTCAGTCTCCCATCAGCCGAAGGCGCACTCAGTCTCCCATCAGCCGCAGACCTGCTGCTTAGCTTTGGGAGCGCGGATCTGTGTTTGACCTCATTCCCAGAGCGGCTTTGCTAGCTGGGAGACTCCCTGCTCCTAGGTCTGCCTTAAGCGCAGAGCTGATCACTCGGTGCTCGACTGGTCGGTCTGTCGGTCATGTGACGTTGGCCACGTCACATGACCCTCACTCCCCACTATAAATACAGGCAGCCTGCTGGCCACAGGTTGCATGTTAATTCTAGGTTCCTGGCATTTTGTTGGACTACTGAATACTACCTGACCCTGTTCCCTAACGATCCTTTGCCTGCTCCTCCTGTACTGCGCGTCTCTCCTGGTATCCTGACCCCGGCTTCCACCTGACTATTCTTTGCGGACTACTGTTGTACTTTGTTTCTATCCTGGTATTTGACCTCGTCTTTTCCTGACTATTCTCTGCTCATTCCTTAGTACTGCATAGCTCTCTAGGTATTGACCCGGTCTGTTCACGTTCCGTTATTTGTCTTGTCTGTCTTCCCAGCACGTATCCCAAGTTAGGAACTGCCGTCTAGTTGTCCCCTGTCATTAGGACTTGCGAGGCAAGTCGGCAGGGCCAGGGGGGAGGGTGGAGCGCAGTGGTCACTATCCTCCACCCTGTCTGTAGTGTACATAACCGTCACACCATCTAAGATAGTGCACTTGGGCATCCCTGTAAGACAAGTCAAATGCATATGTTGCTTTATGCAAAATCCTGAAGTGTATTCCCTCCAAGTCTCATTACCGGTTGCCTGCCTAACACGCTCCATACCTTCTCTTAGCTTCGGAGTTAACTCTGTGTCATCAAGCTCAATTTCCCATTTCTGGAATACCTTTGCTTCTAGAGGAATCAAATGAGTATTCTGAATTTTCCGGTACAGGTCTGACAGAGAGCTGTTTTGATTTCCCATTAGGGCATCAAACCAGGCTCTCCTTTCCTAGTTTCCCATATTTAAGGACTGAGACCGACAAAATGATCTTACTTGATTATAGGGGAGAAAGTGTGAGGGAGGCAACCGGAACTGTGACTGGATAGTCTGCCATGGTAATGGTTCACTTCCCATGGGATTAAGTAACAGTTTTAAAGAGGTTATTCTCTTGTCCTTAAAGAGTGTGAACATTGCCGACTGTCTGCCTGCTGGAAAGGGCGGGAGGGTCCATAATGGCATATATGGAGAGAGATACATATGCAATTAAAACAGTTTATGAACCCCTTTCGACGTAGCTAGAGTATCCTTTAGTAGCGTATATTTCCTCAGAATGAGGGGAATGTCTCGGAATCTGGTGTGTAAGATGGCTCCCAAATCCCATGGAGCGGCCAATTCCTTCTCCAAAGGGGTATTGGAGAAATTCGAGGATCCAGTCATACAATCCTTAATATGTGTCCAGAGGGAAGCCAAATTATAATTCCTGATATTAGGCATCTGTAAGCCGCCCTCCCATTTCAGCAGACAAAGTTTTGTACGCGATACTCGGTCTCCTACCTCACCACAAATAGTGTGAGAAAGCTTTTTGAATCCTGGCAATGTGTTAGCAGTAGAGGAATGGTTTGCATGGGATAAAGTAGTCTGGCAAAGCTAACCATCTTCAATAGATGGGCTCTCACGAATAAAGACAGCAGCAAGTTCAGCCACCTATCAAGTTCTTCCTCTATCTTTCTGATTAGCGGGCCATAATTCAACTTGTATAAGGACAGTGGACTCCTACTTATTTTAATCCCAAGATAAGTCAGGTACTGAGGGACCACCTCCACATCCTGAAGCATAATCGGTGCGCTACGATCCCTGGTATAGCCTTTTAAGTACAGCAGTTGGCTTTTGCTCACGTTCACATGATAACCTGTCACCTCCCCGAAGTATTGCAAAGAATCTAGGACGCCTTTTAGGTCTGTTTCTGGGGAATTAAAAAAGAGTAGTATGTCATCTGCGAAGCAGGTGAGTTTAGTCTCTATAGTTCCTACTTTGATCCCCTGGTACACATCTGAATGTATCAGGAATCTAACTAGAGGATCCAGGGCCAAATTAAAAAGGAGCAGGGATAAGGGGCATCCCTGTCTCGTACCCCTGTGGAGGCGGAAAGGCGTCAACAAAAAAACAGGCAAATGAAACTAAGCTGTCGGACCAGTGTACAGTGTGTCAAGAAACCTCCAGAATGGTCCTGTAAAGCCAAAGGCCTCCAGTGTCTTTCTAAGCTAATTCGGGTTCACATTGTCGAAGGCCTTTTCTGCATCCACAGACAGCAGAGCAGGGCAAACAGCTGGGTCCTGGCTATGGAAGAGGCAATCTTGTATTGTTAAAACTGTTCTAATATTGGTGACCGCTGCTCTCCCCTTAGTAAACCCTACCTGATGAGGGCCGATCAGGGATGGCATGATTTCCGCCAGCCTATTTGTCATTAGTTTTGTCATAATTTTTAGGTCTTGGTTAATTAACGAGATCGGGCAGTATGACCCCATCTGGGCAACATCTTTACCCGGCTTAGGGATAAGTTTAATGTGAGCTAGCTTTCCTGTTGACATAATGTCACCCGCGTGTAGACAGGAGTTAAACAACAACTGTAGAATTGGGGAGACTACCACCGTAAGAGCTTTGAAGAACTCCGCCGGGAACCCATCTGGACCTGGTGTCTTTCCGTTACCAAGCGGTTTAATGGTATGCTGAACCTCCTCAATTGAAATTGGTTTATTAAGGCTATTCAGCATATCTTCCAAAAGTTTGGGGGGAGAGACTTTAGCTAAGAGTTCCTCCGCTCGTGACTGCTTAAACCCGTCCTGGGAATAAAGTGTTTTGTAGTATTTCCAAAAGCATTCCACTATATCTTTTTTCCGGTATCATCTAATATTGACCTAATGGCAGGATTATAACGTTGTGAGTTGATTAAATTAGCCAGCATTTTGCCTGCCTTATTGCCATATTTAAACAGCTTGGCCGAGTGATGGTCCAAGTGCAGTTTAATTTGTTGCTCTAGCTTGTGATCGTAGTTGTGTTTCGCCGTTACCCATCTGATCCTGTTCATGTCACTAGGACTCGCTAAATAAGAGGTGTAAGCTGCACGGACCTCATCCGTGGCTTGCTGGAGCCCAAGCCATACTTTCCTCCTCCTAGCTGTTGTGTATGAAATAATATACTCTCGAATAACCGCTTTTGCCGTGTCCCAAAGGAGGCAATGATTGTCCCTATGGCCAGAATTGTTATCTAGGAATTCCCACCACTAGCGTTTCAATCAATCTAAAAAATCATCATCTGACATAAGGTAACTAGGTAAGCGCCACACCTGAACTGGCGAGTACATTCGGACTCGCCAGTACACATATTCGCATCCTGCCATCGTCTCCACTACCCATGGATACTTAGCAAATATAACCCTTCACTTCCCTCTCCCACCCTGCTTTCATTTGAAGGTATTTACGCCAACGACCTTCCCCACATCGTCAGTGTAGGGATAAACAAATTTACGCCATCAGCAAGCTGGTAACTCACTAGTTCAAGAAACATAACTTCCAGCCTTAGCCGCTTCCTACGGCAGATATCAGTCCCAGTCCGAGTTAGATACCTGGCTGACGGCATCCCCGGACATGCGCGGGTAAGTTTCACAAGGCCACAGATTCGATTGTCCGCCGGAACGACCTCCTCTAGGTGAAGAACGTCCTCTGGGTGTTGATATGGGCCTCGGGCTGTCAGAAAAGTCGCCGTCCTCTAAGGCTTCTGTTGCCTCTCTTGGCGATAAGTAGGTGTCAGTTCCTCCATTCTGTTTGAATACACGTAGAACAGCCGGATAAATAAGTGCAAAACAGATTTTCTTCTGCACAAGCTGTGTGCAAATCTGAGAAAAGGCTCTCCGTCTTTTAGCTACTTCCACTGAATAATCACCAAACAGTAGAAGCTTATTCCCTCTAACTCTGAGATGCTGATTTAAATGTCTGTACTTCACCAAGATGGCTTCCTTGTCTGCATAGTTAAGGAACTTAACAATAACCGGCCTGGATGGCTGGCTTTCCAAGCGTGGTTCCCTGGGGGGGGGGGGGCAATACTATGAGCCCTTTCCACAGTAAGCGGCAGCTCAAACCCCAACGCCTACGGGAGCTCTGAGGAGCAAAAACGTGCCAATTGATGCGCTGGAATGTCCTCAGGGAGACCCACAATACGAATATTACTCCTCCGGGAGCAGTTCTCCAGGTCTTCCACTTTATCCTGCAGGGCCTGGTTAATACGTACTATTTCTCTTACTTGAGATTGAGTTTTGCGTAATTCGTCCTCCAGGGCCCCTGTTCTTTGCTCTAATTCCCGAATATGGGAAGAGTTCTGTGCAATGTCCTGTTGCAATTGTTTCATAGTCCCGGCAATAGTGGATTCTAGCGTGGCTTTAATATCTGGGGCCAGTATTTGTGCGACCGCCATCACAATTTCTTTGCTGGGGAGCTCCAACTCCTGGAGCTGCTGCAGCCACTGCAATTGCGGCAGTGTCTCCCCTCTAGAGTCGTCTGCATTCGGGGGGAAGGGGGGGGCTGCGAGGAGGAGCGGGTTGCTCTCGTGGCGGGAGTGAAGAGGTCGTCTGCGGGGGGGCGTTGCGGACCAGATACTTGTTCATGTGCCACCCGATTCAAGTTGGGGGGCAGCGATCCAGCTTCTGGTCCCGGCAAACCCCTGATATGTAGCAGGGTGTACGGAGCTTCTCCACCACACGTCCTCACATGTGTGCGCCGAAACCGGAAGTGACTAACATCTTTTCCACGACCAAGAGATGTGTCTTTCGACATGGTTGTTTAAGAAATGAGAAGCAACTCATTGCACCAGTTGGGGTTAAATAACTTATTGCCAGCTGAAATATAATCGCCCATGAAGTAATTATCCAATAGGAGGCTCATAACTATATGCTTAGTTAAATCCAGGTGGCAATTTTTTTGGGGGGACAGGCAGTGTATGTTACAATGTTACTTATCAGAGTTGCAAAAAGGGATGATTAATGGCTTTCAGCCAAGGGTGATAGTATTTCTAAAACTGCACACATTGTGAACTGTTCACCTGAAGCTATGGTGAAAGTGCATCATTTGTGGGAAAATAGCACCATTGCAAATAAGAGATGTGGAAACTGCAGAGAACCATGTGCCATTGATGTGAGAGGTGAACATCATCTACAAAGGTGGATTACTATGCTATAGTGGAGCAGTTTACCCCCCAAGTGAACAAGTGGGGGTGTTTTCTAGCGCTGAATAAGAGCGGACACATAATTTAACCCTTTGGTGACCAGCCTGATTTGGGCCTTACTGACCAAGCGTTTTACTTCCTTTCTTCATCGTTGCCTTCCAAGAGCTATAATTTTTTATTTATTTTCTGTTTATATAGCTTTATGAGGGCTTGTTTTTTGTAGTTGTAGTTTTTAATGGTGCCATTTTGGGTTACAAATCAATTTCTGATTAACTTTTTCTGGGAGGGAGATGGAAAAAACAACAATACTGCCACTGAGTTTTAATGTTATAAATTTTATGGTGTTCATTTTTTGGTAGGAATAACATCATATCTTTACCATACATATCTTTATTCTCGGTCAGTATGATTACAGGGATACCAAATACATAAAGTTTTTTTATGTTTTACTACTTTTGTGCAATAAACCCCCTTTTTTTTAAGATTTTTTTTTTTTTTTGCATTGCTAATTCCCAAGACCCATCATTTTGTTTTACTTTTCTTTCTATGTAGTTGTTTGAGGGTTTGATTTTTGTGGTACTTTTCATTGGCATAATTTTGGAATTAAATTACTCTTTTTGATCGCTTATTAATGAAGTTTTTTTGTGGCAGCTAAGCATAAATTATCAATTCTGTAATTGTTTTAATTTTATTTATTTTTTGATGGCCCTCACCTTAGGGGATTAATGAGGATTGAATGGGGGATATTTTTCTTTCTTGCAATTTGTCTTCATTGAAATGTGTATTTTCAATGGAAAATGCATATTTTCTTTAATGTATCTTTTTAATTGAATAAATGTGGCTTTTTTTTTTTTTTTTTACCGCTTAATAGTCCCACAAGGGGACTATAACAGACATTTTGATTGTTTTTAAAATACAATGCATCATCCCTATAGTGCATTGCATTTACCGGTAAATATCAGTGCTTTACTGACATTGACCAGTAGGCTGTGCCAGAGAGTCACAGCCTGCTGGAAACTACTCAAGGCTGGCTTGGGGCCTATATTAGACTCCTGCCAATCTTAACACACATCGGCACCCTGTGATCGCATTTGCGGGGTGCCGATGGGAGAGAGAGAGAGAGTCCGCTCTGCTCTGGAAAACAGCCCGGATTGGCACTCCTGGCAGAGAAAGACTAGTAATTTGGTTCTATTACCGGATTTTAATACCCGTCCTGTATGTCAGATCATCTACAGACCTGAAATCCATTAGTTGCTGACACTCAGGATGATTTTACCAGCTATTTGACATGAATCTCTAGCCTTTCCTGGCAGTCAGTGGAAATTGGAAGTGCGCGCACCACCCAAGCGCTGTGGAGACAAAGGACAGTAATAGGCTCTTTGAATAGTGGCCTTTCTTTTCTATACACCTTATCCTCCTTTTTTGGGGACAAACTAATATAGACTTTGCCTGATTGTACTGCCCAAGCTACAACATTAACCCCCATCACTGTCCAGTACAGGCAGCTAGATAGTATTGGACTTCATCACTCGGCCATAATAGAGCTTAGCTCTCATTCTTCTGGACCACCATAACTGGGGTCCACTCTACAAACTTATTTTCAAACATATAGAGTCAGGTCAATAAATATTGGGACATTGAGACAATTCTAACATTTTTGGCGCTATACACCACCACAATGGATTTAAAATGAAACAAAGATGTGCTTTAACTGCAGACTATCAGCTTTAATTTGAGGGTATTTACATCCAAATCAGGTGAAAGGTGTAGGAATTACAACAGTTTGCATATGTGCCTCCCATTAGTTAAGGGATTAAAAGTAATGGGACAATTGGCTTCTCAGCTGTTCCATGGCCAGGTGTGTGTTATTCACTCATTATCCCAATTACAATGAGCAGATAAAAGGTCCAGATTTCATTTAAAAGTGCTATTTACATTTGGAATCTGTTGCTGTCAACTCTCAAGATGAGATCCAAAGAGCTTTCATTATCAGTGAAGCAAGCCATCATTAGGCTGAAAAAACAAAACAAACCCATTAGAGATATAGCAAACATTAGGCGTGGCCAAAACAACTGTTTGGAACATCCTTAAAAAGAAGGAACGCACCGGTGAGCTCAGCAACACCAAAAGACCCGGAAGACCGCAGAAAAGAACTGTGGTGGATGACCAAAGAATTCTTTCCCTGGTGAAGAAAACACCCTTCAGAACAGTTGGCCAGATCAAGAACACTCCCCAGGAGCTAGGTATATGTGTGTGAAAGTCAACAATCAAGAGAACACTTCACCAGAATGAATACAGAGGGTTCACCACAAGATGTAAATCATTGGTGAGCCTCAAAAACAGGAAGGCCAGATTAGAGTTTGCCAAACAACATCTAAAAAAGCCTTCACAGTTCTGGAACAACATCCTATGGACAGATGAGACCAAGATCCTGAGGACGGCGATACAGATGGATATGGAGATGAGCATTGTGGAAGCCACTCATCTCCTACTGCCCCCCCGGCACCCCCCACCGCTTCCAGAATTACATCCAGGGCCGCGCCGCCTGTGGTGATCGGCGGTGCGGCCCTGAAGGATAAAAAAAAAAAGTATTAGTTCTAGGGGGGGTCCAGACCCGCTGGACCACCCCTGTAGGTGCGCCACTGGGTGTAGTATATTTTGGTATGTCTGGTCCATAGTGGCAAGGAGTAGGTACAATTCCCACATCCACTGCCGGTGAGGTGATGTCCTATATGTTCAGCATCCCACGTGTCTAGCACTGCGTGTGCTGACGTGCTGTATAGACTCCTTGTGTTCAGATAGACAAGAGTAACCTGGGACTTAAAAGTCATGTAGGCGCTTCCAAGGTTAAAGTGTATCTATGACAATCGTGCGGATATCTTATTATGCTTTCACCAAAAGCGTTTCAAAGTCTTGGCTCTGACTCCTTCATCAGTGGTAACCCGCAATTTTTCATCCCAGGGTTTTTAAATCCTATCCGAGCTAAATCAAAACACTGGGGTGGATCTTAATCCAGTTGCATCATTTTAACCCAATTTTTGGGAAAGTGTCGTTAAAACATAGCATGGATATAATTAAAAGATGGTGCATAGCAATAGATGTAATCTATCTCCTCATCTGATGCCATAATATTTACAAAAGTCCAGATGTGATATTATTGCGTTTTGTTGTCAATATCCATTGTTGGCAATTTTCTGATATATTTTTTCTCTTAAGCAGTTCAATATCTCAAATGCCAAAAGTTACATCCCTGTAAAGACACTGCATTAGCTCCGCAAAGCCTCCAAACCCTGAGGTCTATATTTCGCAATAATAAATGTACAAGGTACAGATATATAAAACTGATTGATTCCCTTACTCTGAAGGAATCATATATATTTTTAGTTTGCACTATTTTCTGACCTTGACATTCCACCTCCGATTGTGAGGCTTTTTAGTATGCTATTTTTATTTTTTATTTTCTATTTACTATTTTTATATTGTGAACATTTTTTTGTCTGAATAAATTAATTTACCACTATCACTGCACCAGAGTCCGCTGTACCTGCTGATTCCATATATAGAGTGCCTGTCTAAATTATTGCCTTTTCCTGAATTCTTTTCTGCCTGGGTGAGTCAGTCTAGACTTTGAGCACCTACACATATTGCTCAAGTAGGTGAGCTGCCACACCCTTCAATTATATTATATATGTATATAAGTATATTTTTTTTACTATGTAGCATTGTGAAAGTAGGAGGTACTACTTTGTACCCCCGAGCAGAAAAACACCCAGAGATAGATACGTTTTTGATAAATGGCCATGCTACTTCCAAATAAAGGGCTTTTGCCACATACAGATCTGGACCCTTCGGAAAATTCTGAGGCAGAGAGGACCACCTGGAGTGTGAACACAACATCTCTATGTCTGATACAGCCATGTAAAATATCATTAAAACAGCCCTTAAACTACTCAAGAATTAGGCTACTTTCACACTAGCGCTTGATCGGATCCGTTCTGAACGGATCCGATCATATTAATGCAGACGGAGGCTCCGTTCAGTACGGATCCGTCTGCATTAATAACTTAGAAAAATTTCTAAGTGCGCAAGATGCCTAAGCGGATCCGCTTGAAGATTGAGCCATATGGTGTCATCTTCAAGCGGATCCGTTCCCATTGACTTACATTGTAAGTCTGAACGGATCCGCTCGCCTCCGCACGGCCAGGCGGACAGCTGAACGCTGCAAGCAGCGCTCAGCTGTCCGCCTGGCCGTGCGGAGACGAGCGGAGCGGAGGCTGAACGCCGCCAGACTGATGCAGTCTGAGCGGATCCGCTCCATTCAGACTGCATCAGGGCTGGACGGAGGCGTTCGGGTCCGCTCGTGAGCTCCTTTAAACGGAGCTCACGAGCGGACCGACGAACGCTAGTGTGAAAGTAGCCTTATGGACGTCAAGCATAATATCGACCTATTGGCCTCAGGATGAAACAACTGGAAGAAAAACAGACATCTCTAGTAGCGTTTGTGGAAGCTACTACTGCAGCCCTACACTCCTGCCACTCCCTGATTCTTGAAAGACCTGATAGAGCCCTCCACCCAAAATTGAGAAAGGGGAACTCTCCTAGGGATAATATTTGCAAGATCCTGATTTTTCAACACTGAGATGCCATTTTGAAGAAAGCTAGAAATTTCTGTGACAATACCCTGGAGGGAGCTTAGATTTATTAAGACCTTTCTTCAGTGACTCTTTACAAGCACCATTGTTTATAACCAGTCACAGATTTGCTGAGAACCAAGAAGATTCCATATCACTGAAACAGAAGCATTCTAGATACCTTCTCTCTGTCTTCACTACCCCCTTCTAGTGGTGAGGCTTCTTTTTTCCCAAGAATAATCAACAAAATCGCACCATGTGCTATGGAAGATAGTCTCCCTGTTGATGACTTGTGTGAGAACAGTCAGCATTCAGAATGCCATAAGCAGGAGATTCAGGCAAAGGCAGGGGACCCCACCCATACATATCTGTGTTGGTGGTAGTGGTGTCAGTAGTGGCATCTGTAGCCTTGATGGTGGCGATAGGGGCAGTGGTTGTGATAGTGGTCCTCAGGGCATATACAGATCAGGATATTGGAAGGGTGTCTACTGAAGCCATAATTACATATCACAGTATGAGAAAAATGGACCTGAGAGTAAGGGCGACAATGATAATGATTCTGTATTAGACAGGATCAGGGAGCAAGATCAGTTTGCTACAAAGGAGGTAATATCAGAGGAGGAGGGTGGTGGCCATGGCAGCAATAAAAAGAGGAGGCGATGTATGACCAGAAGCTCCCAAAAACTGACATGGCCAGATCTGCTTCTATTATAGTCAGTTTGGGATCTAGTGATGCTACTAATACTGTGGGCACAGGCTCAAAGCGTACCAGATTTAAGCCAAACATTGCAGCTCTGTGCAGGGTGTACAAGTATCTGCCTTCTGTCAGTTTTTCTCCAGAGTGCCAGAGGACAAAAGCATTGCCATGTCATGTGCAAGAACTGCAGTATTAAAATAGGCCATGGGTGTTTAAACACTTACATAGGTACCAGGGCTCTATTGCAGCACACGAAGCACCATCACCTTACTCAGTGGGATAATATGTGTTCAGAATGTGTGTCAAAGAAACAACTCTATATTCACATCAATCTGCATGTGTGCAAGCTTATTACCCACCTGGCCAAGTTGCTGGCGGTATAGTCACTGTTGTCCCACTAAGTAGATTTTGCTGCACCACTCTTTGCAATTGATGCTATGCAGTAAGGTGCACACCAATGTGGACACCTGGAAAAGCTGTTATGAGCAGGGACAGTAAATACAGTACCTTTCATGGCCCCATGGGTCAATGTTTTTTGCACTAGCAGCAGCAAGGCAGCAATGCAGTAATATTCTATTAAAACCAGGAGCCTAGTTCCCACACTAGGCACATATCTGCCTTGTCTGCGTCCTCCTCCTGTCCCAAACAGAAGCATATGAAAGTATTAATCCCACTTCCCCTCTCTCCTATAATATGTGTAATATGACGTGTTGCCATGCTGTGTTAGAGTTGATCACCCTGGACGAGAATAGCCATACATTTGATCACTTTCTAAAATGCATCAAACAGCAAACATCCCACTAGCTGTCTTCCTCCCACCATCAGCTCGGAGAGGTGGTCAGCAACAATGGGCAGAACATTGTGGCCTCACTGCATTTGGGAGAAATAACACATACTCCTAGAATAGTGCATGTGATCAATTTAGTCGTACAACACTTTTTGAAAAAGTACACTGGCTTGCTAAGGGTGCTGGCCAAGTCTAGGAGACTGTCCTTGCAGTTCAGCCATCCTCGTGTGACAATTTACTCTTAGTCTGCCATTAGATGGCTTGCTTCCCAATGTTCCAACTCACTGGAATTTCACCTTGCATATGCTAAAGCATCTGTATGAGCAGTGCAAATATGTGAATGATTATCTAATGCATCAGACCACCTCAGCAGGGAGCATGTGTTGTTTTGAGGTCAGGTAGTGTTAGCTAACTGTACTCAGGCTCTTTGAACACATCACCAGATTTGTCAGTGCAGCCAACAGCTGCATTCATGATTTCATCACCCTGACATTTATCTTACAGCAAAAGTTCACTCTGATGCAAAAAGGGTGTCACGATGTAGGGGGAGGGGAGGAACAGAATGACAACACAGGAAAAATGACCAGGAACTAGGCCTCAAGGCTAGGGAGAGGGAAACAATAACCACCTATGAAAACCCTAAACCTAGCCATGACTCCTGTCAGTATGAATAGACCCTGGAGGTGGAAATATTCGTACACCGGAAACCTAGGCCCTAGTAACCCTGGATATCCCTAGGAACAGTGACAGGGTTTGATACCACTGGTTCCTTCCCAGATGAGCGAACCAGCATCTCCCTGTGGCCTAGTAAACAACAAGCAAATGAGAACAACAACAAAACAAAAAAGTACACTTATCTTCAATAGAAAATTTATGAGCAAGAGCTCAGATGAGGACCACACACCAGCTCTTCCAACTCCAGGCAGAGAATATAAATAGCATGGTATGAAGTGAGAGTCCAGACTAAATAGATGAGCAGTAATGACCACAAGCTGCGCATGAGACAAGAGGTGTGGTCATTACCAACAACAACACTACAAAGTCAAAACAGAGAGGCTGTCAGACTAGTGATGAGCGGCAGGGGTCATATTCGAATTTGCGATATTTTGCAAATATTTTGTAGAATATTTGGCGAATATTCGCAAATTTGAATATTCGTTATATTCTATGGATTTTTTCACAAAAAAAAAACGAATGTACAGCTATTTAGCTAATATAGTGCTATAATCTTTTTTTTTCAAAAGTTTATTTTTTTTTTCCAATCTGAACTTCATTGAAAAAAGATTATAGCAGTATATTAGCTAAATTGCTCTACAGGTCATTCTCAAAAAATTAGCATATTGTGATAAAGTTCATTATTTTCTGTAATGTACTGATAAACATTAGACTTTCATATATTTTAGATTCATTACACACCAACTGAAGTAGTTCAAGCCTTTTATTGTTTTAATATTGATGATTTTGGCATACAGCTCATGAAAACCCAAATTTCCTATCTCAAAAAATTTGCATATTTCATCCGACCAATAAAAGAAAAGTGTTTTTAATACAAAAAAAGTCAACCTTCAAATAATTATGTTCAGTTATGCACTCAATACTTGGTCGGGAATCCTTTTGCAGAAATGACTGCTTCAATGCGGCGTGGCATGGAGGCAATCAGCCTGTGGCACTGCTGAGGTGTTATGGAGGCCCAGGATGCTTCGATAGCGGCCTTAAGCTCATCCAGAGTGTTGGGTCTTGCGTCTCTCAACTTTCTCTTCCCAATATCCCACAGATTCTCTATGGGGTTCAGGTCAGGAGAGTTGGCAGGCCAATTGAGCACAGTAATACCATGGTCAGTAAACCATTTACCAGTGGTTTTGGCACTGTGAGCAGGTGCCAGGTCGTGCTGAAAAAAGAAATCTTCATCTCCATAAAGCTTTTCAGCAGATGGAAGCATGAAGTGCTCCAAAATCTCCTGATAGCTAGCTGCATTGACCCTGCCCTTGATAAAACACAGTGGACCAACACCAGCAGCTGACATGGCACCCCAGACCATCACTGACTGTGGGTACTTGACACTGGACTTCAGGCATTTTGGCATTTCCCTCTCCCCAGTCTTCCTCCAGACTCTGGCACCTTGATTTCCGAATGACATGCAACAGTCCAGTGCTGCTTCTCTGTAGCCCAGGTCAGGCGCTTCTGCCGCTGTTTCTGGTTCAAAAGTGGCTTGACCTGGGGAATGCGGCACCTGTAGCCCATTTCCTGCACACGCCTGTACACGGTGGCTCTGGATGTTTCTACTCCAGACTCAGTCCACTGCTTCCGCAGGTCCCCCAAGGTCTGGAATCGGTCCTTCTCCACAATCTTCCTCAGGGTCCGGTCACCTCTTCTCGTTGTGCAGCGTTTTCTGCCACACTTTTTCCTTCCCACAGACTTCCCACTGAGGTGCCTTGATACAGCACTCTGGGAACAGCCTATTCGTGCAGAAATTTCTTTCTGTGTCTTGCCCTCTTGCTTGAGGGTGTCAATGATGGCCTTCTGGACAGCAGTCAGGTCGGCAGTCTTACCCATGATTGCGGTTTTGAGTAATGAACCAGGCTGGGAGTTTTTAAAAGCCTCAGGAATCTTTTGCAGGTGTTTAGAGTTAATTAGTTGATTCAGATGATTAGGTTAATAGCTCGTTTAGAGAACCTTTTCATGATATGCTAATTTTTTGAGATAGGAATTTGGGGTTTTCATGAGCTGTATGCCAAAATCATCAATATTAAAACAATAAAAGGCTTGAACTACTTCAGTTGGTGTGTAATGAATCTAAAATATATGAAAGTCTAATGTTTATCAGTACATTACAGAAAATAATGAACTTTATCACAATATGCTAATTTTTTGAGAAGGACCTGTATATTAGTTTTTCTCGAATATTTGCTATATTGCTATATATTCTTGTTTTAGAATATTCCGAATATTTGAAAACACAAATATATTTGATATGTGCTATATATTAGTTTTTTTTTGAATATTCATAAGTTTTCCCATTTAAAGTAATAATTCCTCCCTGCTTCTTGCTTGTGAGTTATTGGCCCACAAGCAAGAAGCATGGAGGAATCATGTTTTTACTCGGCAATTAAAAAAGTTGCAATAAAAATTTGCATTATGAAAATGTGCATTATGCAATAAAAAAAATCTCAAATATTCGACATTACGAATATATATCACTATATTCTGAATATTTGCAAATTTTTTAAGTTTCGATATTAGCGATAAAAATTTGTAATTTGAATATTTGTGATCAACACTATGTCAGACAACCTCACGTGCAGCCAGTCTCTCAGATCTTCTAACCTCTGTCATGGGAGGGACCGTGACAAAGGGATGGCAGAAGAATCATAGATAAATAGATTATAGACTAAATAACAACATGCAATGTCAATCAGCTGCTTCTAAGTATAGAACCAGAAGCTGGACCAGATGCAATATTACTACTTTACAAAGCTTTGGTGTGGCCTCATCTCGAATATGCAGTTCCGTTCTGGACACCTATCCATTGAAAGGCCCTGGAATTGGAAAAAGTACAAAGGAGAGTGACTAAACTGATAAGGGGCATAGAGGATCTTAGTAATGAGGAAAAAATAACATTAATTAATTTAGTCTTGAGAAGAGGTGTCTAAGGGGGGACATAATCTATACAAATATATACATGTGCCATGCAAAAATATGGCTAAAAGCTGTGCCATGTAATATCCCCACAAAAGACAAGTAGGCACAACCTATCCCTTGGTGGAACTTGATAGCCATTTTCTACCATATAAACTATGTAACTATGTAAGAAGATCAGCTTATGCATTTTGATGGCCACCCTGTAGCTAGAGATGGCTTTGCGGTTCGCCCGGTGGCCATTTTGCGACGAACTTTGCTCATTCGAGGTTCGCCGAACGGGAAAACATATAGCGATGTCCGCCGGTGCCATATTCTTTAACATTGTAAAGAACTTTGACCCATGACACATCCATCAGGTGGTAGCCAATTGAGACATTTTAACACATGGACATACACCTGATCTTGCCGCCATTTTACATTCAGTCTTTTGCCAGTGTAGGGAGAGGTTGCTGTGTGGAGCATAGACAGACTGTTAGGGACACCAAATGCTAGCTAATAGGGCCAAATAAGTCCTTTTAAGGACTGGTATAGGTGTGATATAGATAGGTGTGACTTACTGAGGGGTGTAATATACTTATAATATACTTTCTAACATAGAAAGTATATTATAGAGCATTTGTATTGTGCCCCATTTGTTTGCTGTTTTTCTGCGTTACCTCAGCTACAAATAGTGACAAATGACATTGGAGCAAATCATTTCTACTGGTGTGATTTACCAGTTGCCCCCCCAAAAAACTGATTGAAGCAGGGGTGGTATATACCAATAATATACTTTCTATATAGTGCATTTCGTTAGTGCAGCATTTGTCTGCGGATTTGCTGCGTTACCTCAGCTACAGATAGTGACAAACGACATTGGAACAAATAATTTCTACTGGTGTGATATACCAGTTGCCCCCCCAAAAAACGGATTGAAGCAGGGGTGTTAAATACCAATAATATACTTTCTATATAGTGCATTTGGGTAGTGCAGCATTTGTCTTTGGTTTTGCTGCATTACCTCAGCTGAGACAAACGCCATTGGAACAAATATTTCTACTGGTGTAATATACCAGTTGCCCCCCCAAAAAATTGAAAAGAAAAGTGGGCTACAGTAAAATTGTTATTCAGTGGCCGCATAATGTACCTCGAGACACATAATCACAATTTTTTTTTTTTATGTCAGGTAAATGCCTAATTTTTAAGTCTTGTACTCCTGTGGCCTAAAATAAAAACATTTCTAGGCTCCAACAGGGCACATTTCAGAGAACTTCCTTTTAAGACACATACAAATGTCCCCTGGTTAAGATACATATTTTTTGTTGGAATTGTTGTCATTGATCCTCCTCTAGTATGTCACTGTCCATTTGTAGGACTATTTGTACACTTCTACTAAGTATTTGGTGGCTGCAAATATGAGCTGAAGGTTTTTCAGGTTTGCTTGCCATTAATGTGAATAGGGCCCGTCGCAAACTTGTGGTTCATGAACATTTAATCGCGATCGCGTTCGCGAACCGCCCCGGCCGATGTTCGTCCATCACTACCTGTAGCTGCTGCCACAATCATGTCACTGCTGCTGTCTGGCTGCCTGCCTAGCATCATGTTCTGTACCGTGTGGCTGCTGCTGCTGCCACTGCATTCATTATGCAACTGCCTCTGTTAGTCTGCCACATCATATTTAGTATTGTATATTGGCTGATGCTGCCGAAGCTGCTGTTCCCTGCTGCTAATCCCCCTAACTTTTGGACACAAGCAGAACAAGCCACTTTTTCTTCTGACATTAACATGCATATGTTTATAAATAGGTAGTGAACTGCCCCTGTTGAGGCATAATTTATGGAATTCTCTGTCCCAACAAGACATTGTTTTTGGTTAAACACTATGTGCCCCCGACAAGGGACTATATTTGGAAGATTTCTAATATGAAAAAAACATAACATGTGTTGGTGTATTGTGTTTTTAAACATGCTGTTTGTTAACAATGTTAACCATGTGTTTACCCTTGGCTATATGTCAAGGTCACTCTTCTTTTTTTTTTTTTTTTATCTGATACTGCAGCATCCCACTAGTGTACATGGGCACTGTAAAAGATTGTTATGTCATATGTTGTATCATGCTGTATTATATTCTTGTGTGAAATCCCTGTTACCCGGCTGTCAGGTGCACTACACTCATTCCACCACTAGATAGTGCTGCCAGACCTTTTATATATATATATATATATATATATATATATATATATATAAAAGGTCTGGCAGCACTCCCTTGTAGCTTTCCAGGTATAGGGTGCCCGCAGTAGTCACTCAATTCGGGATAGAAAACAAGCAATGAAGATCCGCAGCACTCCTCTAAAAGATAAAATGTGCTCTTTATTCACACATATCAAGTGACAACATTTCGGTTCTCTCACAGAACCTTTCTCAAGTCAGGTGGGAAGAGAGAAGTTCTGTGAGAGAACCGAAACGTTGTCACTTGATATGTGTGAATAAAGAGCACATTTTATCTTTTAGAGGAGTGCTGCAGATCTTCATTGCTTTTATATATATATATATATATATATATATATATATCTACAGTACAGACCAAAAGTTTGGACACACCTACTCATTCAAAGAGTTTTCTTTATTTTCATGACTATGAAAATTGTAGATTCACACTGAAGGCATCAAAACTATAAATTAACACATGTGGAATTATATACATAACAAAAAAGTGTGAAACAACTGAAAATATGTCATATTCTAGGTTCTTCAAAGTAGCCACCTTTTGTTTTGATTACTGCTTTGCACACTCTTGGCATTCTCTTGATGAGCTTCAAGAGGTAGTCACCTGAAATGGTCTTCCAACAGTCTTGAAGGAGTTCCCAGAGATGCTTAGCACTTGTTGGCCCTTTTGCCTTCACTCTGCGGTCCAGCTCACCCCAAACCATCTCGATTGGGTTCAGGTCCGGTGACTGTGGAGGCCAGGTCATCTGGCGCAGCACCCCATCACTCTCCTTCATGGTCAAATAGCCCTTACACAGCCTGGAGGTGTGTTTGGGGTCATTGTCCTGTTGAAAAATAAATTATGGTCCAACTAAACTGCAAACCGGATGGAATAGCATGCCGCTGCAAGATGCTGTGGTAGCCATGCTGGTTCAGTATGCCTTCAATTTTGAATAAATCCCCAACAGTGTCACCAGCAAAGCACCCCCACACCATCACACCTCCTCCTCCATGCTTCACGGTGGGAACCAGGCATGTAGAGTCCATCCGTTCACCTTTTCTGCGTCGCACAAAGACACGGTGGTTGGAACCAAAGATCTCAAATTTGGACTCATCAGACCAAAGCACAGATTTCCACTGGTCTAATGTCCATTCCTTGTGTTCTTTAGCCCAAACAAGTCTCTTCTGCTTGTTGCCTGTCCTTAGCAGTGGTTTCCTAGCAGATATTCTACCATGAAGGCCTGATTCACACAGTCTCCTCTTAACAGTTGTTCTAGAGATGTGTCTGCTGCTAGAACTCTGTGTGGCATTGACCTGGTCTCTAATCTGAGCTGCTGTTAACCTGCGATTTCTGAGGCTGGTGACTCGGATGAAACTTATCCTCCGCAGCAGAGGTGACTCTTGGTCTTCCTTTCCTGGGGCGGTCCGCATGTGAGCCAGTTTCTTTGTAGCGCTTGATGGTTTTTATGACTGCACTTGGGGATACTTTCAAAGTTTTCACAATTTTTTTGGACTGACTGACCTTCATTTCTTAAAGTAATGATGGCCACACGTTTTTCTTTACTTAGCTGCTTTTTTCTTGCCATAATACAAATTCCAACAGTCTATTCAGTAGGACTATCAGCTGTGTATCCACCTGACTTCTCCACAACGCAACTGATGGTCCCAACCCCATTTATAAGGCAAGAAATCCCACTTATTAAACAGGGCACACCTGTGAAGTGAAAACCATTTCAGGTGACTACCTCTTGAAGCTCATCAAGAGAAGGCCAAGAGTGTGCAAAGCAGTAATCAAAGCAAAAGGTGGCTACTTTGAAGAACCTAGAATATGACATATTTTCTGTTGTTTCACACTTTTTTGTTATGTATATAATTCCACATGTGTTAATTCATAGTTTTGATGCCTTCAGTGTGAATCTACAAGTCATGAAAATAAAGAAAACTCTTTGAATGAGACGGTGTGTCCAAACTTTTGGTCTGTACTATATATATATATATATATATATATATATATATAGTGGGGATCAGCTCAAACTGTGACTTCAGGTGTCATTTAAACAATAGTCTTTTATTTTGTTCAAACACAGCTTTAAACAAATGCTCGCTTACTTCAGCGGGTAAACACAAAGAAACACAGTACATATGAAATGGTCTAACTCACAGTCCTCTGTAGTTCCAGAGTTCCACCACCCGCTGGAGAGGGGGAAAAAGATTAGGCCACGGCAGGCTTATCCACAGCAACACACCACACAGCTTTACTTCCAGTCTGTTACACTTCCAGACTAGGAACCACACCCCCAGCTCTCTTGGGATTCATGGCTTAAATAGGCCAGCCAACACCTGGCCCGGATCAGCTGCAGCTAGCAGCTAAACTACCTCTAGCAACTGTCAGTAACCTAGGGTTACTGACGAAACATTACCGGTTCATTTCACTCAGGCCAGGCACTTCGGTGACACAAATCTATCATCTATTATAGCACCTTGTGCCTTCTTACATATCCCCCCCCCCCCTTTCTGTCCAAAGCCGGGGGCTTGGACATCTTTAGCCCCCAGACTGTGTACCCTTGACAGGGCGTCAGCATTCCCTTGCATCTTGCCTGGCCTGTGTTCTACTGAGTAGAGTAGGAGAAATCTTGAAGTGCAAGGAACCAGCGGGTAACTCGGGCATTATTCCCCCTCTTCTCTCGCATCCACCTTAGGGGAGCATGGTCTGACACTAACCTAAACCTCCTTCCTAGTAAATAGTACCTCAGGGAGTCTAGTGCCAATTTTATGGCCAGACACTCCTTCTCAACAATGGCATAATTACTTTCTGCTGGGGACAGTTTTCTACTCAGATACATCACTGGGTGCTCTTCTCCATTCACTACCTGAGACATGACTGCACCCAGACCCACATCGGAGGCATCGGTCTGGACCACAAACTCACTGGAGAAATCCGGGGCTATCAACACTGGTTGCTTACACAGGGCCGGTTTAAGCTCTTAAAAGGCCCTTTCCGCTTCTGGGGACCACCTCACCATAGCAGACTTTGTACCCTTTGTCAGGTCAGTCAGGGGAACCGCTATTTCTGCGAACCTGGGGACAAACCACCTATAGTAGCCCACAATACCCAGAAACGCCTTGATCTGCTTCTTAGTTAGTGGATGGGGCCAATTCTGAATGGCTTCTACCTTGTTAAGCTGGGGTTTAATCTCCCCTCTCCCGACTACGTAGCCCAGGTATCTGGTTTCCTCCATGCCTAGGGCACATTTGGCCGGGTTTATCGTAAACCCCGCCTTCCTTAGAGCATCAAGGACGGCCTGAACTTTTCTGAGATGGCTTTCCCAATCGCGACTAAAAATGACAATGTCATCTAAGTATGCCGCGGCATACTCCTTATGGGGCCGTAGTACTTGGTCCATAGCCCTTTGGAAGGTGGCAGGGGCCCCCTGCAAGCCAAACGACATTCTTACATACTGAAAAGACCCCTCAGGTGTAGAGAACGCAGTCTTCTCCTTAGCCTCTTGCGACAGTGGGATCTGCCAGTATCCTTTAGTGAGATCTAAGGTGCTAATATACCTTGCGGGGCCTAGCCGTTCGACCAGCTCATCTACCCTGGGCATAGGGTAAGTATCAACTGTGGACACTTCATTAAGCTTGCGGTAGTCATTGCAGAATCTCCACTCCCCGTTTGGTTTTGGCACTAACACTATTGGGCCGGACCAGCCACTTTTAGACCTTTCAATCACCCCTAGCTCCATCATCCTCCTAACCTCTTTGGAAATCACGTCCCGGCGGGCGTAAGGGATCCTATAGGGTTTTAAGTTCACCCTCACTTGGGGATCTGTGAGGATCTCATGCACTATCACATTGGTACGGCCAGGGGTTTCTGTGAAGAGATCCGTATTCCTCTGCAGCAGTTCTCTAAACTGTTGTTTTTGGGAGGGGGATAGGGTCAGCTTCAATGGTGGACCCCTGTGAGCCGCCAGGCAAGAAGCTTCAGGTGGGTCTCTCTCTTTCCAGAGTTTGATCAGATTGACATGGTATATCTGGTAGGGCTTTCTCTTCCCTGGCTGGTGTACCCTATAATTGACCTCTCCCACTTTTTCCACTATCTCGTAGGGACCCTGCCATTTGGCTAGGAATTTGCTTTCGACAGAAGGGACTAACACTAACACCCTATCTCCCGGATTAAACTGTCTTAGACAAGCGGACCTATTATATACCCGGGCCTGTGCCTCCTGAGCCTGAAGCATATGTTCCTTTACAATGGGCATCACCCTTGCCATCCTCTCTTGCATCTGTGCTACATGCTCTACTACACTTTTGTAGGGAGTGGCCTCACTTTCCCACGTTTCCTTTGCCACATCCAAGAGACCTCTGGGGTGTCTGCCATATAGTAATTCAAAGGGTGAAAAACCTGTGGAGGACTGGGGCACTTCTCTAATAGAGAACAGTAGGTATGGTAACAGACAATCCCAGTCCCGCCCATCCTTCTCTACCACCTTCCTCAGCATGGCCTTTAGGGTCTTATTAAAACGCTCCACAAGGCCATCTGTCTGAGGATGGTATTCGGAGGTTCGCAGCTGAGTGACTCTTGAAACTTTGCACAGTTCCCTCATCACTTTTGACATAAACGGGGTCCCCTGATCTGTAAGAATCTCTTTGCAAATACCCGTTCGGGAGAAGACATGGAACAACTCCCGGGCAATATTTTTGGATGTGGGGTTCCGTAGGGGAACAGCCTCGGGCTACCGGGTAGCGTAATCAGCGATTACGAGGATGTACTGATGCCCCCTAGCGGACTTCACCAATGGGCCTACCAAGTCCATTGCTATCCTTTCAAAGGGGACCTCAATGATTGGTAAGGGAACGAGAGGGCTACGGAAGTGTGCTACCGGGGAAGTGACCTGACAAACTGGACACGATTGACAGAATTCCCTAATCTCTCGGTAACACCCCGGCCAATAAAATCGTTGTAGGACCCTCTCAAGTGTTTTGTCTGTACCCAGATGACCACCTAACACATGGGAATGGGCCATGTCCATAACCATACGTCGATATGGTCCCGGGACTAGTAGCTGCTCTATCACTTCGTCCCGTATCTTGGTCACCCGGTATAATAGATCCTGATTCAGGGCAAAGTGTGGAAACCGTTGGTCGACCCCGGGCTCTTGCGGAACCCCATTAAGGACATCCACATTCTATAGTGCCCCTTTTAAGGTCAAATCTCGAAGTTGGGCCATACCAAACTTTCCCCGGGATACCTCCAAGTCGGGGACATTTTCCTCTGGGGTATCCTCTTCCTCATTGTCTCCTAGCAGGACAGTCAGAGGAAACTCCTGGGTCGCCTCTGGACTCCCACCCACAGGGTTGCATGGGCCTGCGCGGTGATTCGGCATAGCAACCTTGGCCCACAGGTCCCAGAACAGGGGGCAGTCACAGCCAATAATAACCTCATGCAGTAAGCATTTCACTACTCCCACATGGTGGGTCAGGGCAGTCCATCCCGTCTCCAGAGTAACCTGGGCCAATACATGTGACTCCCAGATTTTTCCCAGGGACCAACACATGAGGAAGAGAGGCAGAGATCAGGGTGACAAAGCTCCCTGAGTCCAATAGTCCTGAAACCAGAGTTCCATTGACGGTTAGTGTACACATCTGAGGTCCCTCCCCCCCTGTGGGTACGGCGCTGCAAGCTGGCTGCGCAAAGAGGGAACTGCGCCGGCCCACAGAACAATCCATGGGCTCCATGGTGAGGGGGCACTGGGCTACCATGTGACCTGGGGCCCGACATCTCCAGCAAATGATTTCCCGAGAGATTCCTCTGGGTATGGGTTCGGGCCTCCCCCTGGCCTTGACACGACCCTCTCGACTAGGCTTGGCCCGTAGTCTCTGACTATCTGAGTCCTTCCGGGCCCCCCAATATGTTGATTTCAGGTTCCCTGGAATGCCCAGGGACTTCTCCATGGCATGGAATCTCTCCACTAGTCCCACCAGGTCATCTGCTGTCTGGGGGTCACCCTGTGTAACCCAGCACTGAATGGGGTGAGGAAGGGAGTGCATGTACCGGTCCATGACTAAACGCTCCACCATTTCAGCAGGGGAGCAAACCTCTGGCTGCAACCACTTTTGAACCAGATGTAGCAAGTCAAATAGCTGGGACCTCGGAGGTTTGTCCAGGCAATAGGTCCAGTACTGTACCCTTTGGGCTCGCACCGCCAAAGTAACACCCAGTCGTGCCAGGATCTCGGCTTTTAATTTGGGGTACTCTTTAGCGTCCTGCAGGGCAAGATCATAATAGGTCTTTTGGGGCTCCCCAGTTAAATACGGGGCCAGGACTTCAGCCCACTGATCCGGTGGTAGCTTTTCCCGGTCAGCCACCCGCTCGAACACCGTGAGGAAAGCCTCGACGTCATCCTCCAGGGTCATCTTTTGTAAAGCTTCCCTCACAGTCCTCCTGACACGGTGACCATCATTCGGAGTGGGAGGAGTTGAACTCTCCCGGGTGCGAACGGTGTCGGTCAGAACGGCCATCTGCTGGATGAGCAGCTTGTTGGTCTCTTGCTGGGCTTGCATGGCGTTCGTATGTGCTTTCTGTTGCTGCAAGTTTGCCTGCACCAGGTGCTTAATCACTTCCTCCATGGCAGCTGGTGTGGGTTGGCTCTGTGTTGCAGCTTTGACCCAGGACATGTAATTCGACCGCAAGCTCCAAAACAATGCAGATGCCCTCTCCCGCATGCATTGTAAGCTGGGGACAGTTGCTCAGCTGTGGGGGGCTAGAGCAGAGGGGGGGGGGATATGTGACGGTATGGATGATAGGTATGTTTCACCTCGCATGCGCTCTGTTGTCAGGGACTGAACCGGAATCCGGCCCGGGTTTTTCCAGCCTCTGTGGCAGACTTGGTTCCGGTCCAGAGATTATGGTCCACTGGAGTTCACCTCCGGGTGGACTTTAAATAAACAGGAAGAGAGCACAACAGGTCTCTCATGTGCTGAGTCTCAGGACTGTAACCTGTGTTGCTGAAGAGAGAGCTATGTTTGGATGCGGGAAAAACAAAAGGTTTCCTTTACCATTTGTGTTGTGGATGTTGGGGAGCAGCCCCACACCGTATAGTCAGGACACGACTGTACAGGTCCTTCTAAAAAAATTAGCATATTGTGATAAAGTTCATTATTTTCTGTAATGTACTGATAAACATTAGACTTTCATATATTTTAGATTCATTACACACAACTGAAGTAGTTCAAGCCTTTTATTGTTTTAATATTGATGATTTTGGCATACAGCTCATGAAAACCCAAATTTCCTATCTCAAAAAATTAGCATATTTCATCCGACCAATAAAAGAAAAGTGTTTTTAATACAAAAAAAAGTCAACCTTCAAATAATTATGTTCAGTTATGCACTCAATACTTGGTCGGGAATCCTTTTGCAGAAATGACTGCTTCAATGCGGCATGGCATGGAGGCAATCAGCCTGTGGCACTGCTGAGGTGTTATGGAGGCCCAGGATGCTTCCATAGCGGCCTTAAGCTCATCCAGAGTGTTGTGTCTTGCGTCTCTCAACTTTCTCTTCCCAATATCCCACAGATTCTCTATGGGGTTCAGGTCAGGAGAGTTGGCAGGCCAATTGAGCACAGTAATACCATGGTCAGTAAACCATTTACCAGTGGTTTTGGCACTGTGAGCAGGTGCCAGGTCATGCTGAAAAATGAAATCTTCATCTCCATAAAGCTTTTCAGCAGATGGAAGCATGAAGTGCTCCAAAATCTCCTGATAGCTAGCTGCATTGACCCTGCCCTTGATAAAACACAGTGGACCAACACCAGCAGCTGACATGGCACCCCAGACCATCACTGACTGTGGGTACTTGACACTGGACTTCAGGCATTTTGGCATTTCCCTCTCCCCAGTCTTCCTCCAGACTCTGGCACCTTGATTTCCGAATGACATGCAACAGTCCAGTGCTGCTTCTCTGTAGCCCAGGTCAGGCACTTCTGCCGCTGTTTCTGGTTCAAAAGTGGCTTGACCTGGGGAATGCGGCACCTGTAGCCCATTTCCTGCACACGCCTGTACACGGTGGCTCTGGATGTTTCTACTCCAGACTCAGTCCACTGCTTCCACAGGTCCCCCAAGGTCTGGAATCGGTCCTTCTCCACAATCTTCCTCAGGGTCCGGTCACCTCTTCTCGTTGTGCAGCGTTTTCTGCCACACTTTTTCCTTCCCACAGACTTCCCACTGAGGTGCCTTGATACAGCACTCTGGGAACAGCCTATTCGGTCAGAAATTTCTTTCTGTGTATTACCCTCTTGCTTGAGGGTGTCATTGATGGCCTTCTGGACAGCAGTCAGGTCGACAGTCTTACCCATGATTGCGGTTTTGAGTAATGAACCAGGCTGGGAGTTTTTAAAAGCCTCAGGAATCTTTTGCAGGTGTTTAGAGTTAATTAGTTGATTCAGATGATTAGGTTAATAGCTCGTTTAGAGAACCTTTTCATGATATGCTAATTTTTTTAGATAGGAATTTTGGGTTTTCATGAGCTGTATGCCAAAATCACCAATATTAAAACAATAAAAGGCTTGAACTACTTCAGTTGGTGTGTAATGAATCTAAAATATATGAAAGTCTAATGTTTATCAGTACATTACAGAAAATAATGAACTTTATCACAATATGCTAATTTTTTTAGAAGGACCTGTATAGCTTAGCGCCGGACGACAAGGATTTACTTTATGTTTTGTTTGTTTTCTGCTGTGCATACCTTTGTGCCTAAATAAACCTGGCAAAAAGCCAGATTTTCAAGGAAACTGCCTGCTTACGGACTGTCTGTTCAGAAAAAGGTAATCCCCACGAGCTAATCTCCCACAATATATATATATATATATATATATATATATATATATATATACATGGAAAAAGGTCAGGCAGCACTCCTCCAAATGCAGATACAGTTGTATGGGTGCCCGCGGCGTTCCTTCGATACAGGACAGAATCAGCAGACAAAGAAAATCCGCAGCACTCCTTCAAGTAAAAAAAGTGTGGATTTTATTCACACATATCGGCAAAGATAACGTTTCGGTCCTCTCACTGGACCTTTATCAAGTCAAGTGAACATAAAAGTGCATAGTGCAAAAATAAATACATCTCTACAACATGATCCAATCCATTATTGGCCAATGGAGTACTAGTGCACTCCCATTCGTGGGTGGGCTACAATTCATATAATTAATTCCATCTGTTAACATACGCACCAAGAAAAAATCAGAGCATATCAGTGATACATTCAGTAATAATCCATCAACATATATGTATACAAGTGCATATAATAAAGTGAACAGTGCAGTTTAAAAATGGCCTTGACTATATTACCGTCCCGCAGGCTTGATAGTGGATCGCAACAGTATGGGGAGAAGGCGACTTTACTTGTATTGGAGCGCGCCACTCATCCGCGTCCACTGGTCCTTACTGCGCATGTATCTAACCCCCTTTCCTTGACGCAGCATATAACAGCCATGCGTCGCCTCTAGGGTGGAAGCCAGCGTGATGACGCACGGTCGATCATGTCTGAGCGCAACGCCCATACTCAATGTGCGTCGGCACGCAGTCAGATCGTCCGCGCCCCTCCACGAGTCCATCTCCACCATCTTGCTTTCAGGCACTTTTTTTGGGCAATATTATTATGCCTCCATATAACCCCATACTTTTTCGTCCCCATCCAATGCCCGGCATAGGTAAGAGTCATGGCCATACAAATATATATTTTTAACATAAACAGATCATTATAGCTTCCATCTAATTCACCATATACAGAGAGCAGACAACATCAGGTCACAGGTCCTGTAGACTGGGTATCTAACTAACCATTCCTCCTGTCACCCTAAATTCTACATTTAACCCTTTAGGTTTCAGGGTATCCAGCCGGAAGATCCACCTTAGTTCAGTTTTCTTTAGTTTACTTAATCGATCCCCTCCTCTATCCAATGGTTTAACATGGTCTATAATCATAAATTTCAAATCGCTTTCTTTATGATTTTGTTCAGCAAAATGCTTTGATACGGGCAAATCTCTTCTCTTATTCCTGATAGATTGTCTATGGTTATTCAACCTAGTTTTTAGATCACAAGTGGTTTCGCCAACATATAATTTTTTACAAGGGCACCATAGTACATATATCACCCATGACGAATCACAGGTGAGATAATGTCTTATGTCAAAGGTCTCGCCCGTGTCTGGATGTGCGAACACCGATCCCTTGGCCATCTGTTTACAGTTCACACATCCCAGACACGGGAAAGAGCACGTGCACCTTGTTTTAAGGAACGTCTGGCAGCAATATTAGGGTGTCCACTGCTCAATAAACCCCAATGTCGCCTCACTATCTTTTCAATATCGGGACTCAACTCATTGTATGATGATACAAACGGCAATCTGTCACTAGTCTGTCTTTGTTTGGGGGTCAACAACTCATCTCTAGGGATTTTTTTGGCCCTTTCCGCATGTCTTTTTACTAACCTTCTAGGGTACCCCCTATCTATAAAGGATTGTTCCATGTTTTTCATTGCTAAACTCATATTCTCATCTTTGTCAACTATTCTCCGTACTCGAAGCATTTGACTAAACGGCAGAGAATCTACCATCCTTCTTGGGTGCCCGCTAGTAAAATGCAACAATGTATTCTTGTCTGTGGCCTTAATGTTCAAATCAATATGTATCTGTTCATCCTCAATGTATACTTGTGTATCCAAATATTGCACCCGGTCAGTCGATGCCGTTAACGTAAACTGGATCTCCCGGTCAAGGGAGTTCAAGTGTACGTGAAAGTCCATCAACTGCTCCATGGTGCCACCCCAGATGAGGAAGATATCATCTATGTATCTCCACCACGTCAAAACCTGGTTGAAGTGGGGAGATACATAGACAAGACGTTCCTCAAATGACCGCACAAAAATGTTTGCATAACTGGGCGCGGCATTAGAGCCCATCGCCGCGCCCATCTTTTGCAAGAAAAATTGTCCCTGGAACACAAAGTAATTGTTCCTCAAGGACAATTCCAACAATGTCAATATAAACTGCCGGGCTGGAGCAGAGTGTTCTGAGTGTTCTAACATCCCCGCTACAGCCGACAGTCCTTTGCCATGGTCGATCGAGGTATATAGCGACACTATGTCAAAGGAGGCCACAATCGCCCCCCTAGGTACCCGCATCCCTTTAATTTTGGTGATGAAGTCGCCGGTGTCCCTAACATATGATTTTGCACCCATGGCATATTTTCTCAATATCTTATCCAAAAATACATTTATGTTAGATAGTATCGAACCTCTACCAGAGATTATCGGCCGACCTGGAGGGTCTTTGGTAATACATATATCGTGGGTGTAACCGGGGACTTCACCACCAAAAACTCCTTAAGTTGTCTGTCAATAATACCATTCTGCATCGCAACAGTCAAATGTACATCTATTTTCCTTGCAATGTCGAATCTGGGGTCCCTGACCAAAGGTTCATAGACACCAGGTTCGCTCAATTGCCTTTGTATCTCATTAATATATTGAGAGGTGTCCATCACCACGATCCCACCACCCTTATCCGCGGGCTTGATGGTGAGATCAGGGTTACTGGATAAACCCTCCAATGCAGACATTTCCTGTGTCGAAATATTTGGCCTCATATACATACTGGACTGAGCTCTTTTCCTCAACATAGCTACATCTCTCTTAACCGCCTCCGAAAAACACTCCATATATATATATATATATATATATATATACACACACACACACACATATATACACTCACCTAAAGAATTATTAGGAACACCTGTTCTCAGGGCCGGTGCAAGGATTTTTGCCGCCCTGGGTAAGATAAAAATTGACGCCCCCCCCCCCCCCCCCTTATCAGATCCGGAATTGCGGACCCGGATCCGCAATTCTGATCCTGAAAAAAATAGTACATGTCCTATTCTTGTCCCCAATAGCGGAGAAGAATAGACATATTCTCTTAGTGCCGGCAATGTGCGGTCTGCAAAATGCGGAATGCACATTGCCACTGTCCGTGTTTTGTGGATCTGCACACGGATGTGTGAATGGCCCCTAAATGTGAGGTAAATTAGTTTCCAATGTAGTATTAATAACTAAACAATTAAGTAATAAACATATTGCATTGTGTACTTACCACCAGGACAATAAGATGATCTGGTCTCTGGCTCTGGGGACTCCTTTGTCACTCTCTCCCCCCTCCCTTGTCACTCTCTCCCCCCCTCCCTTGTCACTCTCTCCCCCCCCCCTTGTCACTCTCTCCCCCCCTCCCTTGTCACTCTCTCCCCCCCTCCCTTGTCACCTCTCTTCTCCCCCTCCCTTGTCACTCTCTTCTCCCCCCTCCCTTGTCACTCTCTTCTCCCCCCTCCCTTGTCACTCTCTTCTCCCCCCTCCCTTGTCACTCTCTTCTCCCCCCTCCCTTGTCACTCTCTTCCCCCCCTCCCTTGTCACTCTCTTCTCCCCCCTCCCTTGTCACTCTCTTCTCCCCCCCTCCCTTGTCATTCTCTTCTCCCCCCTCCCTTGTCATTCTCTTCTCCCCCTCCCTTGTCACTCTCTTCTCCCCCCTCCCTTGTCACTCTCTTCTCCCCCCTCCCTTGTCACTCTCTTCTCCCCCCTCCCTTGTCACTCTCTTCTCCCCCCTCCCTTGTCACTCTCTTCTCCCCCCTCCCTTGTCACTCTCTTCCCCCCCTCCCTTGTCACTCTCTTCTCCCCCCCTCCCTTGTCACTCTCTTCTCCCCCCTCCCTTGTCATTCTCTTCTCCCCCCTCCCTTGTCATTCTCTTCTCCCCCCTCCCTTGTCACTCTCTTCTCCCCCCTCCCTTGTCACGCTCTTCTCCCTCCCTCTATTGTCACTCTCACTCTACCCCCCTCCCTTGTCACTCTCTTCTCCCCCCCGCCTTTGTCACTCTCTTCTCCCCCCGCCTTTGTCACTCTCTTCTCCCCCCGCCTTTGTCACTCTCTTCTCCCCCCCCGCCTTTGTCACTCTCTTCTCCCCTCCCTTGTCACTCTCTTCTCCCCCCTCCCTTGTCACTCTCTTCTCCCCCCTCCCTTGTCACTCTCTTCTCCCCCCTCCCTTGTCACTCTCTTCTCCCCCCTCCCTTGTCACTCTCTTCCCCCCTCCCTTGTCACTCTTCCCCCTCCCTTGTCACTCTCTTCCCCCTCCCTTGTCACTCTTATTCTCCCCCCTTGTCACTCTCATTCTACTCCCCCCTTGTCACTCTCATTCTATCCCCCCTTGTCACTCTCATTTACTCCCCCCTCCCTTGTCACTCTCTTCCCCCCTCCCTTGTCACTCTCATTCTCCCCCCTCTCTTGTCACTCTCTTCTCCCCCCTCCCTTGTCACTCTCTTCTCCCCCCCTCCCTTGTCACTCTCATTCTACTCCCCCCTTGTCACTCTCATTCTACTCCCCCCTTGTCACTCTCATTCTACTCCCCCCCTGTCACTCTTATTCTACTCCCCCTTGTCACCTCTAATGGAGCGTGGCCGAGCTCTGTTCGGTCCGCGGTACAGGAGCTTTTGTTTCCTGTACCCGGCCGGACTGACAGGAAGTGCTCACTTAGTGTGCACTTGCTTTCAGTCCGGCAGGGTACAGGAAACAAATGCTAATGTACCCCGGACCGAACAGAGCTCGGCCACGCTACATTAAAAACACAGCAGTCAGCAGGCACAGGCAGGCTGCGCAGCACTGAACCGGCCGCTCAGGAGGCGCAGCATGAGGGGCGCCGCCGGCCGGCCACCCGAACCTACATAACCAATTTTTTTTTTTTTTACCTCAATGGGCGCCCCCTGCTAAATGTTCCGGATGGCCTTAACGAACGTTTGACCTTTACCTGTTTTTTGTAAAGTTTCTTCAAACCTCACAACCTCAAATAGAGACATTTGAAGATTCGGGAGTCTCTTTTCTCCATATCTGCCTCTAATTTTCCCAAACACTCACACAAAAGTCTCTAACTGGTCATGGGTACATAATGTACTCAACATATTATATCAAAAGGGCCGTAGCTATATCAGGCCACACCCGTGTAAACTATCCTTTAATTATCTAAATAATAGTTATTTTTTCTGATCAGGCGACTGCATGGATCAATTGTGTGCATCTACTGTTCAGAATAGCTATAGCCTTGAAATAATTCCGTCCTGTCACTGGTTTGCTGTTTCATAAATCTGGAGGGGTCTATATTACCGATGGAGTTTTAGGGATGATGTAATTTAAGAGGTCAGCATAAGTGATATGCTTATGGCTGTCTAATGTGGCACTTTTAATGTGTATTAATATCAAACTAAACATTACCCACACAAAAAACATGCGATTTGCCACTAAATAATGTCCCCCCCCCCCTCCCCTGTAAACGCATAGAAAGCACCAAATAGAAGTATTCTATTGGAATATTCGGGAGCCAAAACTGCATATATCGCATTTGCGATTATAGCAATAGGGGAGGACCTGGAGCGCTTGCACATCGCTATCCCGGAAATGACGTCCGCGGTTCAGCAGACCGGAAGCGATGCATGTGTTCCAGGGGACCGGAAGTAGCGGTGCTTGCGTTCCACCAACCGGACATGTGGCTGCAAGTAGAAAAAAGGCGCTTCCTCTCTTAGCATTTAAATACAGCACAACTACAGGGATGCCATACTGCCCCATCAGACATGGCAGATGGCAGTCCAGACTGCAGGGGGACACCTAACATGTAAGTCACCAACAATTGGTAATGTTTATGAGCAACTCCACTGCATAGCTATAGTATTAACAGTGGGCTATTGTATGATATCTTCCCCTTTTCCCTAGGTGACACCCTCTCTATAGGAAAACATTTTTGAATCTTCTGTTTCTCCTATATGGCCTGCCCCATCATGGTATCGACCAGGACACAGTAAATATATATAATATTATCCGGTATATTATCTGTTTCTGTCATCCAGTATGATGTTATCTATTATGTTTTAAACCGACCCCCTGATGAACCAAAACGTGGGGAAACGCGTCGGGGCTATTTTCAAATAAAGGGATAAAACACTGATACTAACCACACTATAAATTCCCAGTGCACAGGGCTACACAGGGCCAGACAGGGTAGGTACGGGGACAGGGTGACCCCACCATCAGGGATCATCCCTGGGCAGAGGATTATTATAGGGCGGGTACAGGGAGAGAACCATCCCTAATTCCCTTATCTATGTGCCCCACTCTCCGCCCAATTCCCAACCTCAATATACAGTTACCAACGCCCTGGGAATTTAGATATACCTTTATTATCTTTAAGCTATCTATTCTCCTTCACCAATTCACGGTGGTAGCTGGGCAACATCTTGTCCTATTATTATTTTGGACACCTGGTTATCAAAGGGTGTTTATATTTATGCTTTTTAGACTAAAATTAATAAAAGCTATTTTTTAAAAAGGGTCCACTTCCAGGTTAAAAAAAGACTGCCTAAGTCGCCCAACTGGTGGCGCCGGCCCTGCCTGTTCTATTTCTCATTAATGCGATTATCTAGTCAACCAATCACATGGCAGTTGCTTCAATGCATGTAGGATTGTGGTCCTGGTCAAGACAATCTCCTGAACTCCAAACTGAATGTCAGAATGGGAAATAAAGGCGATTTAAGCAATTTTGAGCGTGGCATGGTTGTTGGTGCCAGACGGGCAGGTCTGAGTATTTCACAATCTGCTCAGTTACTGGGATTTTCACGCACAACCATTTCTAGGGTTTACAAAGAATGGTGTGAAAAGGGAAAAACATCCAGTATGCGGCAGTCCTGTGGGCGAAAATGCTTTGTTGATGCTAGAGGTCAGAGGAGAATGGGCCGACTGCTTCAAGCTGATAGAAGAGCAACGATGACTAAAATAACCACTCATTACAACCAAGGTATGCAGCAAAGCATTTGTGAAGCCTCAACATGCACAACCTTCAGGCAGATGGGCTACAACAGCAGAAGACCCCACCGGGTACCACTCATCTCCACTACAAATAGGAAAAAGAGGCTACCATTTGCAAGCTCACCAAATTGGACTGTTGAAGACTGGAAAAATGTTGCCTTGATTTCTGTTGAGACATTCAAATGGTAGAGTCCGAATTTGGCGTAAACAGAATGAGAACATGTATCCATAATGCCTTGTTACCACTGTGCAGGCTGGTGGTGGTGGTGTAATGGTGTGGGGGATGTTTTCTGGGCACACTTTAGGCTCCTTAGTGCCAATTGGCCATTGTTTAAATGCCACGGGCTACCTGAGCATTGTTTCTGACCATGTCCATCCCTTCATGACCACCATGTACCCATCCTCTGATGGCTACTTCCAGCAGGATAATGCACCATGTCACAAAGCTTGAATCATTTCAAATTGGTTTCTTGAACATGACAATGAGTTCACTGTACTAAAATGGCCCCCACAGTCACCAAATCTCAACCCAATAGAGCATCTTTGGGATGTGCTGGAACGGGAGCTTTGTGCCCTGGATGTGCATCCCTCAAATCTCCATCAACTGCAAGATGCTATCCTATCAATATAGGCCAACATTTCTAAAGAATGCTATCAGCACCTTGTTGAATCAATGCCACGTAGAATTAAGGCAGTTCTGAAGGCAAAAGGGGGTCCAACACCGTATTAGTATGGTGTTCCTAATAATTCTTTAGGTGAGTGTGTGTGTGTGTGTGTATATATATATATATACATATATATATATATATATATATATAGAAAAAGAAAGTCCAACGGGAGCACCAGCCTGAAGAGTGGGTACAATATCCAAAAAGGGGCAACGGCAATCCCCAATAATATAATCGAGAAAACAGGACTGCACTCCAAGTTGTGATGAAAATCAAAGCAGTTTTATTCACCCATGTTATGGCATATCTTGCGACGTTTCAGCTCTTGCGAGCCTTTCTCAAGCTTGAGAAAGGCTCGCAAGAGCTGAAACGTCGCAAGATATGCCATAACATGGGTGAATAAAACTGCTTTGATTTTCATCACAACTTGGAGTGCAGTCCTGTTTTCTCGATTATATATATATATATATATATATATATATATATATATACCTCAGTTCAGGCCTGGTTGTGGTAAGAGAAGGAGTAGAAGTTGAAGTAGTGAGAGTGCAGTTGCTAGCTGTGTTTAGTAGAAGTCAGTTCAAGTGAAAAGAGTGGATAAAGACACAAAGGACAACAGCCATTTTAGGCTTTAAGGAGCTTTTGGATTCAAAGTGAAGGATCTATTAGCTTTCGGCAGCCTCACAATTAATAAGCTGGAGAAACAGAACCAGATGAAGAGCTGAACACCATTGAGTACTCAACTACCTATGGCCTGAGACATAACTACATGTACAGCCTGTTACTTGGATTCATCACATCCAACTTGCATGTGTATCAGAGATTGTTATATATCTGGATGCAAATTGTTGTCAAGATCCTGGTTGCAGTAAAGTACTTAGTTGGATTCAAACCTGCCTCATTCTTCTATCTCCATACTACTACCACTCTCATAACTTTGCACCATCAAGGTGCTGGCATCACAACATTACCTAAATCAGGGGCCCAGCCGCACAAGCACTCAGAAAACGAATCACCATCAAGGGCACCTCGATCACCACCTGCCCGGTGTCCCCTGTAATAGTGTTCTCCCCTTCACTGCACTGCTAGCCCAGGGAGGCACCTACTAAACTGTGAGTAACCGATGAACTGTTGTACCCTTTGGCCCACCGGCAATATCATTTTATTGAGTTTTATCTAAAAACAAACAAAATGCACATCATGTTTACAGTGTGTAAAACAGTTCAGACATAGTAGGATATAGTATTGACACGACAATCATAATTGACTCGTAAGTATCAATCAAGTGCAAGCCCACAACTAACTCCCCCCTCCCCCCACAAGACAATTACAGTAACCGTTGGCTTTCAAAGATCGAGGAAGAAGAGGAAAAATAAAGATTCAGGGTTGGCTCCCTGAAGAGAAGGAAAACAAAGGGGCTCCCCCAGGGTAGCAGCAAAGCCCACTCATCAGCACATATCTTTAGTAAGATTTAGGTGTACGCCACAATGTCATAACTCCAGGTTCCCTAGTATCATACTCCCCCTCACTTGTGGATGCATAAGTCCCTTAGTAAGTGCCAACCACGGACTGCATATTCCAGATCTATCAATCCAGGGACCCCAAATAGCTACAAATTTCTTTTCTTTTCTTTTTAAAATCTTTTTATTGATTTTATAACAGAGATAAGGGTATACATACAGAAGTGCAGTTAGGCAGATTCTACAGAAGTATACAAGCGAATCAGCACAAAATGGTGTAAAGCAATTTAGACAAAGGTACAATTTTAGTGTGTTTCAATGCAGCCTGACAGACTATGGTGGAAGGAGCACGCAGAAATACAAGAACTGTTATTACCATTAAACTTAACCTTTGCAACCTGTTATCTAATGGCTACCTGTCAGTGAACGAGAAGGCCGTGTTAACCGGTCCTCTTAGGGCTGGAGCATGCCTGGGACGAGATCTTATTTAGGACTCCTATGTGTCTGAATAGATAACATAAGAACTGACGTCGCCCCTTTATTATAAAGGTAACCTTCGTCTGGCCGAAGCGAGATGCCAGGGGGTGGCATCCAGCTTCTGACATTAATAATTGTCAAGTAGGGGGGAACAATAAAAAGGAGATTTAACCGGTAAATAGGAGGGGGGAGGGGGGGGTTAGGGGGAACCAGGCGGGAAGACACGCGCTAACCACCAGAGTGCGAGAAATAGCTACAAATTTCAAGAGGTGGTTTACATTGAGATAGACCCCCCTTTCCAGTCTAATAAAAACACTCAGTCTTGCTATGTACTCTGCTATAACAGGAGGCAGTGCTTGTATCCACTTAGCTGCCAGTGTTTTATTTGCCTCGTACAACATCCTATTTATTCCTATAATAATAAGCATCTGTAGTTGATCTGATTAAAAAATGCCCAGTAGGCACATTTTAGGATCAAGAGGATAATCTGCACTATACACTTTGTTGATTAGCTGTATTACCCCACTGCAATATTCTCTTAATGCACAGAACTCCATAGCATATTTAACAGATCAGCCTCTGACTCGCTGCAATTTGGACAACATGAATATCACGGTTTTGTACACCCTATGGTTCAAAAATAGCTGGGACAATCTAGCAGCTTCACTAAGGGATAGGCTCAGGGTCAATGCTAGCGTCTCCTCCCATTGGATATCAGTAATACTTCCAACATCGTTTTCCCATTGTGCCCTTACCCTAAGAAGAAAGGCCTTCAGAAACTCCCCATGCAATGATTGATAAATTCTCAGAATAGCTCCCCTTGCAGATCATACCACCACCACAGAGTCAAGCGCCTGATTGGATGTATACTGCAGCAATAGTATTTTGTATTGGGCATCTATTGCATGTCTTATCTGTAAGTATTTATAGAAATGACTGGAGGGTAGATCAAACTCAGAGCACAATTGCTAAAATTGCTTCAGGAGGCCCTGGGAGTACAATTGTCCAATGTTCCAAATCCCTTTCATTTCCCATAGGGAAAATCCCTTCATTTGGGAAATTTCTGTTAAGACAGGGTTGTTCCATATGGGAGACATATTTAGAAGTCCTGAGACCCCAAGAAGCACTTTAGCCTTAGCCCACACGTTCCTCTTAAGCTCCAAAGTTGCGGCAGATCCTAGTTTTAGATCCATGGCTGCCAGGGGTGGAGAGCGTCCAGATTCCCATTCAACTAATCTGCCATTTATCCCTGCTGCTCCAGCCATGTTCCATTCTTTAAAATGCTGCAGCTGAGCTGATAGAAATATAATAAAGGGTTGGGCATTGCTAGACCACCCGATTCTTTGTTTCTTTGCAGGGTTTCAAATCTAATTCTACTTCCTTTAGTCTTCCACAACAAAAAACTAAAAACTTGTTGAGTTTTGTAAAAATAATGCATGGGGATCCATACTGGTGAATTATGAAGTATATATAGGAGCTACAGCATAGCACCATCTTGATCTCATTTCACCTGCCTACTAGAAACAGTGGCACCTTATGCCAGAAAGTACCTTTAAGCTTAAACTTAGCCAGTAGCGGCACTACATTGTCTTGTATGTATCTATGTGGATTAATGGACACCTCAACTCCCAATAATTTAAAGGATGACACAACTTTGAGATTGGTATGACGAAGACAGAGACTCTGTGGAGGTGGGGACAAGAGCAGTATCACCGACGTGCTCCAGTTAATAAGCAACCCGGATTGCTTGCCAAATTCAGAAATCAGAGATATGATAGGGTCTACTGATGAGGCCAAATCTCCTACATACAGCAGCATATCATCTGTGTATAACGAGACATGCTCCTCTATACCTCCCCTTCTAAAGTCATTTATTAGTGGTGTAGTTCTGAGCAGGCACACTAGAGGCTCTATGGCAATGGCAAATGGAATAGGGGACAAAATACAGCCTTGCCTTGTTCCTCTCTCTAAGGTGAATGCCGGGGACATGCCCCCATTAACCCGGACTCTAGCCCTGGGCTCACTATTAAGCAGTTTCACTGTCACGAGGGTGTCAAGAGCCACGTCTGACTCCGTTATACCCGGGGTCAGGAAGTCGCAGCGGGTGGCTGCACGCTCTATGTCTAAAGATCATGCTGCTTCTTAATGATAGCTTTCTGTGTTTGCCTTGCTATCCTTTTTGTCTCACTCAGGGTTCCGTAGCTTCTTCTCCTCAGCTGTTTCTTGTCTGTCACTCCCAACCTCCTTATATTCCCCTCTTCCACTTCTCTGGTTGCCAGAGATAGAGCTCCCTGCCTGGACTTCTATACTGACCCACTGGAGCTGTGTAGCTGTGTTTCCTGGTTGTTGTTCCAGAGCGTTACCCTCCGGATCCCTGTTGGGCTTTTGTTGTCCACTGTTGTTGCCCACCTGGGATTATATGTTTTGTCTGTATTGTCTGTCCTCTCCTTGGTGTTTTCCTTTAGTGTTAGTGGTGTAGACTAGTGTTCCCACCGCCCTGTTCACTACCTAGGGCTCATCTTAGGGAAAGCCAGGGTTTTAGGCATGTGATCGGCGTATGGGTGAGAAACCCGTCTAGGGACGTCAGGGCAGTCAGGTGCCAGCCTCAATGTGAGTTAGGGATCACCATCCTTCCCTCTCCCTTGGACAGGGCCTTCCCTTTTCCCTTCCTTTGCATCACGTATGTGATCGGCATGCCGGTCGTGATATTATAACTGGCCCTTATTTTGTGTAGGTAGAAAGAAAAAGTGTGTATATATATATATATATATATATATATATATATATATAATTTTATTTTATTTTTTCTACCTATTTAGAATCCAGTATGGATCCTATTGCTGCTTTGACAAAGCAACTTCAAGGTCTGTCTTTGGAGGTGGCAGGATTGAAGGCGTCGGTCCTCCAGCAACAGCAGCAATTGCAGCAGACTGCAAGCCCAGCGGTTGCTATGGGTAACCAGGTTGCTGCGGAACCCAAGGTTGTTCTCCCTGACAGATTTTTGGGGGGAAGGGACAAATTTGTGACGTTCCGTGAGGCCTGTTATATTTTAAGCTGCGCCCTTACTCCTCTGGTAATGAAGAACAGCGGGTGGGGATTGTTACTTCCCTGCTTCAGGGGGACCCGCAATCCTGGGCGTTCTCTTTACCCACTGATTCCCAGGCTCTCCGGTCAGTGGATGAATTTTTGGGGGCCTTGGGTCTCATATATGATGACCCTGACTGAGTCGCCCAGGCTGAGTCGAAATTACGGCGACTCCTACAGGGAGAGCGGCCAGCAGAGGAGTATTGCTCAGAGTTTCATAGGTGGGCTACGGATAATCAGTGGAACGACCCGTCTCTCAGGAGTCAGTTCTGCTCTGGGTTATCCGAAAGGGTTAAGGATGCGCTTGCGCTGTATGAGACCTCCCTTTCCCTTGATGCTGTTATGTCCCTTTCTATCAGAATAGATAGATGTCTTAGGGACAGATTGAGCAATTGGTAACCCCTCCGAAGCAGCAGTTAGTCTGTACGGACCTAGAAGAGCCTATGCAGCTAGGATGAACTACTCGTCAGGTCCGTCCTCCTGAGGCTCGCCATAGGCGTGGGGTTTGTTTTTTCTGTGGGGGGAGGGGTCATTTCATTAATGTCTGTCCTTCCTTTCTCAAAAACAAAAGACCATCGGAATCACTAAACCCAGGCTGTGTGGAGGATGCCAGCCGGGGGGTATACGTATCCTCCATACGAACATCTCAATTTGTGTTGCCAGCGGTTATTGTTTTTGGTGTTAAGACGGAGACTATTTCTTTCTTTCTAGACAGTGGAGCAGGGGTAAATTTGATAGATGCCCATTTTGCCCGCACTATGGGTTTGTCTCTCTGTACGCTACAGAGACCTATTCCCATATCCGCTATTGATTCTGCTCCTCTGTCTCAGAGAAACCTCACTCACATTGTCCATAACTTACACCTTTGGGTAGGGGACCACCATAACGAGTCTGTTTCATGTTATGTTCTGGAGGGCCTTCCCTCTCCTGTGGTATTGGGTCTTCCCTGGTTGGTAGCGCACAATCCAGTGGTGGATTGGCAGGCCAGGGAGATATTGGAGTGGAGTGAGCATTACAGAGAAAATTGCTTAAATAGCAATTGCTTAGTTGCCTCCATAGCTACTCTACCTACATTTGTTTTGGACTTTGAGGACTTTTTCTCTGAAAAGGGTTGTCAGAAGTTACCACCTCACCATCCTTATGATTGCCAGGTTAACCTGATTCCCGGTGCAAAATTACCCAAGACCAGGTTATATAATCTTTCGGGTCCCGAGAGACAAGCCATGAAAGATTGTATCTCCGAGAGTCTAGCTAAGGGACACATCAGACCCTCTTCCTCACACGTGGCTGCAGGGTTTTTCTTTGTTAAAAAGAAAGATGGGGGCCTGCGTCCTTGCCTAGATTTCCACAAACTAAACCGGATAACCATCCGAGACCCATACCCTTTTCCTCTCATTCCTGACCTGTTTAATCAGATTGCGGGTGCTAAGTGGTTCTCCAAACTTGATCTTACACTCTGATTCGTATGAAGGAAGGGGATGAGTGGAAGACAGCTTTTAACACCCCTGAGGGGCATTATGAAAATCTAGTCATGCCTTTCGGTCTGACCAATGCTCCTGCTGTCTTCCAACATTTCGTTAATGATATTTTTAGTCATCTTATCGGCAGGTTTGTGGTGATATACCTAGATGATATCTTAATTTATTTGTCTGATCTGAAAACACATGAGGTACATGTCAGACAGGTACTGCAGGTCCTACAGGCGAATAAATTATATGCGAAAATTGAAAAGTGTGTCTTCGCCGTTAGGGAAATACAGTTCCTGGGATATCAATTTATCTGCTTCAGGTTTCCGTATGGATCCTAGGAAGGTCCAGGCAATTTTAGATTGGGATCTTCCTGAGAACCTTAAAGCTCTGCAACGGTTCTTGGGTTTTGCAAATTTCTATAGAAAGTTCATTAACAATTATTCTGTGATTGTTAAACCCCTTACTGACATGACTTGGAAGGGGACTGATTTTTCTAAATGGTCTGACGCAGCTAAAATTGCATTTTCCTCTCTAAAAGAGAGGTTTACCTCGGCACCTGTACTAATTCAACCTGATGTCTCCCAGCCTTTTATTGTTGAAGTAAATGCGTCAGAGGTGGGAGTGGGGGCTGTACTGTCTCAGGGTCCTTCTCCTGGCAAATGGCGTCCTTGCGCTTTCTTTTTAAAACAAAACTCTCTGCAGCGGAGAAGAATTATGATATTGGCAATAGGGAACTATTAGCTATTAAACTAGTGTTTGAAGAATGGCGTCACTTCTTAGAGGGGGCAATCCACCCCGTCTGTCACAACCAGACATCTGAGAAGCTCTGACAGATGCCTTTCAGAACCTCCTCCTTGAGCTTTCTTTGTTTTGGTTTTCAGTTCCTCATCTCGTTAGCCTCTCTCAGCTGTCTTGTAGTTGGACTGATTGCATCCCTTTAAATTGCTCCCCATAATGCATTAGTGTGCGGTTTATACAACTTCCTGGAGTGTGTGTGCATGCTGATCCTATTTCCCAGTCTTCTACAAGATAAGTGTTGTACATTCATTTGTGATTTTATGTTTGCTGGATCCCAGGTGACCCTGACTCCCTCCATGTCTAGTGTAGGGAGCCGGTGGTCGTGTCCCCTCACTATTGTAGGGTGTTCAGGTGTTATATAGTCGAGGTACGAGGATATGCGATCATCCACCATTGGGGCTGAGTCAGGGAGAGTGCCAGGTCTTATGCAGGGGTCTCCCTTTTGTTCCTTAGTTTTGGATCCAGTGAGTCATATATTCATATTGCATTGTCTTGTTTACTGTACACCTTCTGTGACATTATAAACTGCCAAAACCGTCTCAAGCATGGATCCGGTTTCACTTTTGACTGAACGCTTCCAGGGTCTTTCATTGGAGGTAGCTGATCTCCGTAAGACTCTTTCTCAGTTTCTAGTGACCGGTTCAGATTACGCTCATGGAGTTTGCTCTGAGCCTAAGATCTCGCTCCCGGATACGTTCTCCGGGGGTAGTGAGAATTTTGTGCATTTCAGAGAGGCTTGCAAACTCCATTTTCGCCTTCTTCCCCATTCCTCTGGTGATGAGGAACGGAGGGTGGGGATCATTATATCGCTGCTCAGGGGTAACGCTCAGTCGTGGGCCTTATTGCTGCCGGTGGGGGCACGGCCCCTCCGTTCAGTGGATTAATTCTTTTTAGCCCTGGGTCAGATATATGATGATCCGGATCGTGTTGCTTTGGCTGAGTCTAGAATACGTCTGTTATGCCAGGGTAAACAATCCGCAGAGATATACTGCTCAGAATTTCAGAGATGGGCAGCTGATACTGGTTGGAATTATGCTGGACTCCGAAGTCAATTTTGCTATGGTCTTTCAGAGGGATTGAAAGATGCATTTGCCTTTCATGAGAGGCCTATCTCCTTGGACGCTGCTATGTCTCAGGCCGTTCGTATAGACAGGCGTCTTAGAGAGAGAGGAGAGATCTCTCCATCCTGTCATACTCAGTCCCAGGACAGTGCAGCGGTCTCATTCTGTGCGCAGGGGTCTCACTCGCTGTCAGCCCCTTCTGAGCAGGAGCCCATGCAGCTGGGGTTGATTGCCTCTGACAATAGAAGATTCAGCCCGCATGGGAAGGTTTGTTTTTGTTGTGGAGGTATAAATCATTTGGCAAATGTTTGTCCCTCTAGGAGATTCAGGCAGTTTTCTGGGAGTAATAAAGAAACAAACAGGAAAAAATATTTTAAAAATGTTCTATCTGTTACTATTGGCAGGGTTGAGGCGGAAATTGAAGGTTTTCCGTTTGCTTGTAGCTCCCGTTTTGTCCTGCCTGCCAGGGTGGCGCTAGAGAGCAAGAACATTTTTTTGTGAGATTTTTGTAGATAGTTGAGCAGCTGTCAATCTCATTGATAATCATTTTGCGATAACTCATGGTTTCCAGGTATGCACTTTGGGAAAGGATATTCCTGTTTTTGCTATTGATTCCGCTCCACTTTCTCAGAAATCATTAAAGGGCATAGTTCACAATATTCGTTTAATTGTGAGTGATGCTCATGTTGAGGATGTGTCATGTTTCGTCCTTAGCGGATTACCTACTCCTCTTGTGTTGGGGCTACCCTGGCTCACTAAACATAACCCCACCATTGATTGGCAAGCGAGGCAAATAAATGGTTGGAGTGACTTTTGCAGAGAGAATTGCCTCACGACATCTGTTTCTGAGGTTTCTACTAAGACTGTACCACCTTTTCTCTCTGAATTTTCGGATGTCTTCTCTGAGAGTGGAGTTCAGGATTTTCCCCCCTCACAGGGAGTACGATTGCCCTATTAATCTCATCCCAGGCGCCAAGCTGCCTAAATCTTGTTTATACAATCTTTCCCAACCTGAAAGGGTTGCTATGCGTGCTTATATCTCTGAAAGTCTGAGAAAAGGACACATACGACCCTCGAAGTCACCTGTTGCCGCTAGTTTTTTCTTTGTTAAGAAAAAAGATGGTTCTTTAAGACCTTGTCTGGATTTCAGGGAGCTGAACAGTATCACTATTCGTGATCCTTATCCGCTTCCTCTGATCCCAGACCTGTTTAACCAGATTGTTGGGGCTAAAGTCTTTTCCAAATTAGATCTAAGAGGGGCATACAACCTGGTCAGGGTCAGAGAAGGAGACGAATGGAAGACGGCTTTCAATACCCCTGAGGGCCATTTTGAGAATTTGGTTATGCCTTTTGGTTTGATGAATGCCCCAGCCGTTTTTCAGCATTTCGTGAACAGCATTTTTTATCATTTAATGGGAAAATTTGTATTAGTGTATTTGGATGACATTTAGATTTTTTTCTCCTGATTTCAAAACTCATAAGGAACACTTACGTCAGATCTTGCTCATCCTGCGGGAGAATAAATTATACGCGAAACTGGAAAAATGTGTGTTTGCGGTTCCAGAAATCCAATTTCTGGGGTTTTGTCACGGCTGGGTGTGGGGGAAACACCCAGCCGTGCGGTGCCAGGAAGATGTAAGGGTTACCCCTTGGCCGGGACCACAGAGTTAGGGAGCAGGTCACCTCCTATTGCGTCCCTAACGCTGACCCTGTCTCCTGTCAGTATGAGCCGACCTTGGTGGTAGGAGGGCTCATACGCCGGAACCTAAAAGTCCCTACGAGCCCTCAAGTCGGCCCTGTACTAGGGGACAGAGTGAGACGACCTGCTCCTCCTTGGCACGGGGGAGCAGGAGTCTCAACGGCCAAGCAACACAGGGGAATACAATAACAGACTTATGGAAATGACAGGTAAGTGAGACTAGTCCTGCACTTACCTGCCACAGACACACAAACCTGGAACCCAAGAACAAGTGCTGATGTCCACAGCAACATAAAGGACACAGCACACACCAGACATACAAGGGAAACCAGGAAACCATAAGCTGCACTAACATAATAACCCCACACACACCTAGATAACACTGTGAAACATAGTTTTAACTGACAATGGTTTTATGACCAGAAGGTTGGTCCTCACCAGGCAGATGGAGGAGACAGGAGGCTGCTCCAGCCAGCATGGCTGAGAGCAACCTACTGAAGCCTGCAGGAGTCTCAGGCTATATAGGCCGAAAGGCCACACCCACCAGTCAACCACACCCAGTGACAACACACACACTGGGAAGGGAGTTAACCCTTCCTACACCACAGAAGGGAAAACACCAACTGAAAGGGGAATAGCACACACACTCACTCACCTGTCACCGCTGGCAACGGCATGCGTGGCCACCGTGTCCTGCAGAACAACCAGCAGGCAGAGACCCTGCCACCACATGCACAACACCAGACGTTGCCGCGGACAACCGCAGGTGAAGGGAGGTGTCCAAGTGCATACAACCTCGTGCACAACAAACAGACCAGGAAGTGCACACAAACACAGACGAAGGACGTGCACACCAAAACACGATGCCAAGGGCAACCGCACGCATGCCTGTTATTCGCGGCAACCGCACCTGAGGCAAACCACTAAGTGCCCCCAGCTGCGGTTGCGACAACACCAGACCGCGGATAACTGCATGCGGCTCCCAAGGAGTCACGACCATGACCAGGGGTCGTGACACTCCCTCCCCTCAAAGCCCCCCCCAACCGAAAAGGGAAGCTGGTGGGACCAAACAACAGGGAGGGGGGGAGGGGCAATGCCTGATAACCACCAGTGTCTCCCTCCAGAGCTGCCGCCAACGGACCTGGACCGTACACAACAGTCCCAGGTCGCCAGCCAACAGAGCAGACTGGAAGAGAGAACACTGGAGGCACTGCCAGATAGATGCCCGTATCTCCCCCCGGAACTGCCGCCAACAGACCTGGACCGTACACAACAGTCCCCAGGTCGCCAGCCAACAAAGCAGTCCGGAGGAGGAACACAGGACACCAGACCGATGCCCGTATCTCCCCCCAGAACTGCCGCCAACAGACCAGACCGTACACAACAGTCCCCAGGTCGCCAGCCAACAAAGCAGTCTGGAGGAGGAAAACAGGACACCGCGTCCAACTCAGGAGGACGTTCCTACTCCAGGTCGCTGCCAGCAGACACTCCCCAACCAGCACACCTGCCGGAACACCGAAGGAATGCTGCCAGCAGACGACCAGAGATAGGAACCCTGAGAGGGACGAGGGGTCACCAACACGGACACGGTTAGCAAGGTGGCGGGGAAAAGCCACCAACCGCGCCGTTAACGGTGAACCCCGTAACGCTCTCCCTCCGGAGAACGCGCATGCACCCCAACGGTCAATGGATGCATGCTTCACCCTCTTTCGAGGGAAACCAGGTGAGGTGCCAGTTCTGGTCATACTGTCACGGCTGGGTGTGGGGGAAACACCCAGCCGTGCGGTGCCAGGAAGATGTAAGGGTTACCCCTTGGCCGGGACCACAGAGTTAGGGAGCAGGTCACCTCCTATTGCGTCCCTAACGCTGACCCTGTCTCCTGTCAGTATGAGCCGACCTTGGTGGTAGGAGGGCTCATACGCCGGAACCTAAAAGTCCCTACGAGCCCTCAAGTCGGCCCTGTACTAGGGGACAGAGTGAGACGACCTGCTCCTCCTTGGCACGGGGGAGCAGGAGTCTCAACGGCCAAGCAACACAGGGGAATACAATAACAGACTTATGGAAATGACAGGTAAGTGAGACTAGTCCTGCACTTACCTGCCACAGACACACAAACCTGGAACCCAAGAACAAGTGCTGATGTCCACAGCAACATAAAGGACACAGCACACACCAGACATACAAGGGAAACCAGGAAACCATAAGCTGCACTAACATAATAACCCCACACACACCTAGATAACACTGTGAAACATAGTTTTAACTGACAATGGTTTTATGACCAGAAGGTTGGTCCTCACCAGGCAGATGGAGGAGACAGGGGGCTGCTCCAGCCAGCATGGCTGAGAGCAACCTACTGAAGCCTGCAGGAGTCTCAGGCTATATAGGCCGAAAGGCCACACCCACCAGTCAACCACACCCAGTGACAACACACACACTGGGAAGGGAGTTAACCCTTCCTACACCACAGAAGGGAAAACACCAACTAAAAGGGGAATAGCACACACACTCACTCACCTGTCACCGCTGGCAACGGCATGCGTGGCCACCGTGTCCTGCAGAACAACCAGCAGGCAGAGACCCTGCCACCACATGCACAACACCAGACGTTGCCGCGGACAACCGCAGGTGAAGGGAGGTGTCCAAGTGCATACAACCTCGTGCACAACAAACAGACCAGGAAGTGCACACAAACACAGACGAAGGACGTGCACACCAAAACACGATGCCAAGGGCAACCGCACGCATGCCTGTTATTCGCGGCAACCGCACCTGAGGCAAACCACTAAGTGCCCCCAGCTGCGGTTGCGACAACACCAGACCGCGGATAACTGCATGCGGCTCCCAAGGAGTCACGACCATGACCAGGGGTCGTGACAGGTTTCTTCTCTCCGCTTCTGGTTTTCGCATGGACCCCGAGAAGGTCCGCGCTGTGCTTGAGTGGGAGCTTCCTGAGAATCAGAAGGCGCTGATGCGTTTTTTGGCCTTTGCCAATTATTACAGGAAGTTTATTTTGAATTATTCCTCTATTGTTAAACCACTCACTGATATAACCAGAAAGGGGGTAGATTTTTCTTCCTGGTCGGTAGAGGCGCGTAAGGCCTTTTCTAATATCAAGGAGAGTTTTGCTTCCGCTCCCATCTTGGTACAACCTGATATTTCTCTACCCTTCATAGTTGAGGTTGACGCTTCTGAGGTGGGTGTGGGTGCGGTCTTGTCTCAGGGTTCCTCTCCTGCCAAATGGCGACCGTGTGCCTTTTTCTCGAAGAAACTCTCCTCCGCAGAGAGAAATTACGATGTGGGAGATAGGGAATGGTTGGCCATCAAGTTGGCTTTTGAGGAATGGCGCCATTGGCTAGAGGGAGCCAGACACCCTATTACCGTGTTTACTGACCATAAAAATTTGGCCTACTTGGAGTCAGCCAAGCGTCTGAACCCGAGACAGGCCAGATGGTCTTTGTTCTTTTCAAGGTTTAATTTTGTTGTCACGTTCTGCCCTGGGGTTAAGAATATGAAGGCAGATGCCCTGTCACATTGTTTTCCTGGAGGTGGGAATTTTGAAGACCCGTGTCCCATTTTGGCTGAAGGTGTGGTAGTCTCTGCTCTTTTTCCTGAATTGGAGGCAGAGGTGCAGGCAGCCCAGTCAGAGGCTCCTGATCTTTGTCCTCCTGGGAGGTTGTTTGCGCCTCTCGCTTTAGACACAAGATTTTTAAGGAACACCACGATACGGTCCTTGCTGGGCACCCGGGGGCAAGAGCCACAGTGGATCTCATCGCTCGGAGATTCTGGTGGCCTGCACTTCGTAAGTCGGTTGAAGGTTTTGTGGCAGCCTGCGAGACTTGCGCTTGTGCCAAGGTCCCTCATTCACGGCCATCAGGTCCTCTCCTTCCCTTACCCATTCCTTCCCGTCCTTGGACACATCTGTCCATGGACTTCATTACGGACCTGCCTCGTTCCTCGGGGAAGACTGTGATTCTGGTGGTGGTGGACCGTTTTAGCAAAATGGTGCATTTCATCCCTTTTCCTGCCCAATGCTAAGACGCTGGCGCAGGCATTTATTGATCACATTGTCAAATTGCATGGTATTCCTTCAGACATAGTCTCTGATAGGGGCACGCAGTTTGTTTCCAGATTCTGGAAGGCTTTCTGTTCTCGCTTGGGGATTCGGTTGTCTTTCTCTTCTGCTTTCCACCCGCAGTCGAATGGCCAGACAGAACGCGTCAATCAGAATCTGGAGACATATCTGCGCTGTTTTGTGGCGGAGAATCAGGAGGATTGGTGTTCTTTTTTGTCCCTTGCCGAGTTTGCTTTAAATAACCGTCGTCAGGAGTCCTCTGATAAGTCACCATTTTTTTGTGCATATGGGTTTCATCCGCAGTTTGGGACATTCTCGGGAGAGGGGTCTTCTGGTTTACCTGATGAGGACAGATTCTCCTCATCTTTGTCATCGATTTGGCAAAAGATTCAGGATAATCTAAAGAGCATGAGTAAGAGATATAAGCGTGTGGCAGATAAGAGACGTGTGCCTGGTCCGGACCTGAATGTTGGTAATCTGGTATGGTTGTCTACCAAGAATATCAAATTGAAGGTTCCTTCCTGGAAGTTGGGTCCTAAGTTTATTGGGCCTTACAAAATCCTGTCTGTCATCAATCCTGTTGCCTACCGTATTGATCTTCCTCAGACTTGGAAGATCCATAATGTTTTTCATAAGTCTTTATTAAAACCTTATGTTCAACCCATTGTACCCTCACCTTTACCTCCTCCTCCGATTATGGTTGATGGGAATCTTGAATTTCAGGTCTTTAGGATTGTGGATTCTCGTGTTGTCCGCGTTTCTCTCCAGTACCTCGTTCATTGGGAGGGTTATGGTCCTGAGTAGAGTTGAGCGAACACCTGGATGTTCGGGTTCGAGAAGTTCGGCCGAACTTCCCGGAAATGTTCGGGTTCGGGATCCGAACCCGATCCGTACTTCGTCCCGAACCCGAACCCCATTGAAGTCAATGGGGACCCGAACTTTTCGGTACTAAAAAGGCTGTAAAACAGCCCAGGAAAGGGCTAGAGGGCTGCAAAAGGCAGCAACATGTAGGTAAATCCCCTGCAAACAAATGTGGATAGGGAAATGAATTAAAATAAAAATTAAATAAATAAAAATTAACCAAAATCAATTGGAGAGAGGTCCCATAGCAGAGAATCTGGCTTCACGTCACCCACCACTGGAACAGTCTATTCTCAGATATTTCGGCCCGGCACCCAGGCAAAGGAGAGAGGTCCCGTAACAGAGAATCTGTCTTCATGTCAGCAGAGAATCAGTCTGCATGTCATAGCAGAGAATCAGGCTTCACGTCAGCCACCACTGCAACAGTCCATTGTCATAAATTTAGTCCCAGCACCCAGGCAGAGGAGAGAGGTCCCGTAACAGACAATCTGGCTTCATGTCAGCAGAGAATTAGTCTGCATGTCATAGCAGAGAATCAGGCTTCACGTCAGCCACCAATGCAACAGTCCATTGTCAGATATTTAGGCCCAGCACCCAGGCAGAGGAGAGAGGTCCCGTAACAGAGTATCTGGCTTAATGTCAGCAGAGAATCAGTCTGCATGTCATAGCAGAGAATCAGGCTTCACGTCAGCCACCACTGCAACAGTCCATTGTCAGATATTTAGGCCCAGCACCCAGGCAGAGGAGAGAGGTCCCGTAACAGAGGATCTGGCTTCATGTCAGCAGAGAATCAGTCTTCATGTCATAGCAGAGAATCAGGCTTCACGTCAGCCACCACTGCAACAGTCCATTGGCATAAATTTAGGCCCAGCACCCAGGCAGAGGAGAGAGGTCACGTAACAGACAATCTGGCTTCATGTCAGCAGAGAATCAGTCTTCATATCATAGCAGAGAATCAGGCTTCACGTCACCCACCACTGTAAGAGTCCATTTTCATAAATTTAGGCCCAGCACCCAGGCAGAGGAGAGAGGTCCCGTAACAGACAATCTGGCTTCATGTCAGCAGAGAATCAGTCTTCATATCATAGCAGAGAATCAGGCTTCACGTCACCCACCACTGTAAGAGTCCATTTTCATAAATTTAGGCCCAGCACCCAGGCAGAGGAGAGAGGTCCCGTAACAGACAATCTGGCTTCATGTCAGCAGAGAATCAGTCTTCATGTCATAGCAGAGAATCAGGCTTCACGTCAGACACCACTGCAACAGTCCATTGGCATAAATTTAGGCCCAGCACCCAGGCAGAGGAGAGAGGTCACGTAACAGACAATCTGGCTTCATGTCAGCAGAGAATCAGTCTTCATATCATAGCAGAGAATCAGGCTTCACGTCACCCACCACTGTAAGAGTCCATTTTCATAAATTTAGGCCCAGCACCCAGGCAGAGGAGAGAGGTCCCGTAACAGACAATCTGGCTTCAAGTCAGCAGAGAATCAGACTTCATCTCATAGCAGAGAATCAGGCTTCACGTCAGCCACCAGTGCAACAGTAAATTGGCATATATTTAGGCCCAGCACCCAGGCAGAGGAGAGAGGTCCCGTAACAGAGAATCTGGCTTCATGTCAGCAGAGAATTAGTCTGCATGTCATAGCAGAGAATCAGGCTTCACGTCAGCCACCAATGCAACAGTCCATTGTCAGATATTTAGGCCCAGCACCCAGGCAGAGGAGAGAGGTCCCGTAACAGAGGATCTGGCTTCATGTCAGCAGAGAATCAGTCTGCATGTCATAGCAGAAAATCAGGCTTCACGTCAGCCACCACTGCAACAGTCCATTGTCAGATATTTAGGCCCAGCACCCAGGCAGAGGAGAGAGGTCCCGTAACAGACAATCTGGCTTCATGTCAGCAGAGAATCAGTCTTCATATCATAGCAGAGAATCAGGCTTCACGTCACCCACCACTGTAAGAGTCCATTTTCATAAATTTAGGCCCAGCACCCAGGCAGAGGAGAGAGGTCCCGTAACAGACAATCTGGCTTCATGTCAGCAGAGAATCAGTCTTCATGTCATAGCAGAGAATCAGGCTTCACGTCAGCCACCACTGCGACAGTCCATTGTCATAAATTTAGGCCCAGCACCCAGGCAGAGGAGAGAGGTCCCGTAACAGACAATCTGGCTTCATGTCAGCAGAGAATCAGTCTTCATATCATAGCAGAGAATCAGGCTTCACCTCACCCACCACTGCAACAGTCCATTTTCATAAATTTAGGCCCAGCACCCAGGCAGAGGAGAGAGGTCCCGTAACAGACAATCTGGCTTCATGTCAGCAGAGAATTAGTCTGCATGTCATAGCAGAGAATCAGGCTTCACGTCAGCCACCACTGCAACAGTCCATTGTCAGATATTTAGGCCCAGCACCCAGGCAGAGGAGAGAGGTCCCGTAACAGAGGATCTGGCTTCATGTCAGCAGAGAATCAGTCTGCATGTCATAGCAGAGAATCAGGCTTCAAGTCACCCAACATTGGAACAGTCCATTGGCATATATTTAGGCCCCGGCACCCAGACAGAGGAGAGGTTCATTCAACTTTGGGTAGCCTCGCAATATAATGGTAAAATGAAAATAAAAATAGGATTGAATGAGGAAGTGCCCTGGAGTACAATAATATATGGTTAAGGGGAGGTAGTTAATGTCTAATCTGGACAAGGGACGGACAGGTCCTGTGGGATCCATGCCTGGTTCATTTTTATGAACGTCAGCTTGTCCACATTGGCTGTAGACAGGCGGCTGCGTTTGTCTGTAATGACGCCCCCTGCCGTGCTGAATACACGTTCAGACAAAACGCTGGCCGCCGGGCAGGCCAGCACCTCCAAGGCATAAAAGGCTAGCTCTGGCCACGTGGACAATTTAGAGACCCAGAAGTTGAATGGGGCCGAACCATCAGTCAGTACGTGGAGGGGTGTGCACAAGTACTGTTCCACCATGTTAGTGAAATGTTGCCTCCTGCTAACACGTTGCGTATCAGGTGGTGGTGCAGTTAGCTGTGGCGTGTTGACAAAAGTTTTCCACATCTCTGCCATGCTAACCCTGCCCTCAGAGGAGCTGGCCGTGACACAGCTGCCTTGGCGACCTCTTGCTCCTCCTCTGCCTTGGCCTTGGGCTTCCACTTGTTCCCCTGTGACATTTGGGAATGCTCTCAGTAGCGCGTCTACCAACGTGCGCTTGTACTCGCGCATCTTCCTATCACGCTCCAGTGCAGGAAGTAAGGTGGGCACATTGTCTTTGTAGCGTGGATCCAGCAGGGTGGCAACCCAGTAGTCCGCACACGTTAAAATGTGGGCAACTCTGCTGTCGTTGCGCAGGCACTGCAGCATGTAGTCGCTCATGTGTGCCAGGCTGCCCAGGGGTAAGGACAAGCTGTCCTCTGTGGGAGGCGTATCGTCATCGTCCTGCCTTTCCCCCCAGCCACTGCACCAGTGATGGACCCGAGCTGCGTTGGGTGCCACCCCTGCTGTGACCATGCTTCATCCTCATCCTCCTCCACCTCCTCCTCATCCTCGTCCTCCTCGTCCTCCAGTAGTGGGCCCTGGCTGGCCACATTTGTACCTGGCCTCTGCTGTTGCCAAAAACCTCCCTCTGAGTCACTTCGAAGAGACTGGCCTGAAAGTGCTAAAAATGACCCCTCTTCCTCCTCCTCCTCCTCCTCCTCCTGGGCCACCTCCTCTTCCATCATCGCCCTAAGTGTTTTCTCAAGGAGACATAGAAGTGGTATTGTAACGCTGATAACGGCAATCATCGCCACTGGCCATGTTGGTGGAGTACTCGAAACAGCGCAACAGGGCACACAGGTCTCGCATGGAGGCCCAGTCATTGGTGGTGAAGTGGTGCTGTTCTGTAGTGTGACTGACCCGTGCGTGCTGCAGCTGAAACTCCACTATGGCCTGCTGCTGCTCGCACAGTCTGTCCAGCATGTGCAAGGTGGAGTTCCACCTGGTGGGCACGTCGCATATGAGGCGGTGAGCGGGAAGGCCGAAGTTACGCTGTAGCGCAGACAGGCGAGCAGCAGCAGGATGTGAACGCCGGAAGCGCGAACAGACGGCCCGCACTTTATGCAGCAGCTCTGACATGTCGGGGTAGTTGTGAATGAACTTCTGCACCACCAAGTTCAGCACATGCGTCAAGCAAGGGATGTGCGTCAAATTGGCTAGTCCCAGAACTGCAACGAGATTTCGCCCATTATCACACACCACCAGGCCGGGCTTGAGGCTCACCGGCAGCAACCACTCGTCGGTCTGTTGTTCTATACCCCTCCACAACTCCTGTGCGGTGTGGGGCCTGTCCCCCAAACATATGAGTTTCAGAATGGCCTGCTGACGTTTACCCCGGGCTGTGCTGAAGTTGGTGGTGAAGGTGTGTGGCTGACTGGATGAGCAGGTGGAAGAAGAGGAGGAGGAAGCCGAGAAGGAGGAGGTGGCAACAGGAGGCAAAGAATGTTGCCCTGCGATCCTTGGCGGCGGAAGGAACGTGCGCCTAAACAGCTCTCCGCCTGGGGCCCAGCTGCCACTACATTTACCCAGTGTGCAGTTAGGGAGATATAGCGTCCCTGGCCGTGCTTACTGGTCCACGTATCTGTGGTTAGGTGGACCTTGCTACAGATGGCGTTGCGCAGTGCACACTTGATTTTATCGGATACTTGGTTGTGCAGGGAAGGCACGGCTCTCTTGGAGAAGTAGTGGCGGCTGGGAACAACATACTGTGGGACAGCAAGCGACAAGAGCTGTTTGAAGCTGTCTGTGTCCACCAGCCTAAATGACAGCATTTCATAGGCCAGTAGTTTAGAAATGCTGGCATTCAGGGCCAGGGATCGAGGGTGGCTAGGTGGGAATTTACGCTTTCTCTCAAATGTTTGTGAGATAGAGAGCTGAACGCTGCCGTGTGACATGGTTGAGACGCTTGGTGATGGAGGTGGTGGTGGTGTTGGTGGTACATCCCCTGTTTGCTGGGCGGCAGGTGCCAACGTTCCTCCAGAGGCAGAGGAAGAGGCCGAGGCAGGAGCAGCAGAAGAGGTAGCAGGGGGAGCCTGAGTGACTTCCTTGGTTTTAAGTTGTTTACTCCACTGCAGTTCATGCTTTGCATGCAGGTGCCTGGTCATGCAGGTTGTGCTCAGGTTCAGAACGTTAATGCCTCGCTTCAGGCTCTGATGGCACAGCGTGCAAACCACTCGGGTCTTGTCGTCAGCACATTGTTTGAAGAAGTGCCATGCCAGGGAACTCCTTGAAGCTGCCTTTGGGGTGCTCGGTCCAAGATGGCGGCGGTCAGTAGCAGGCGGAGTCTCTTGGCGGCGGGTGTTCTGCTTTTGCCCACTGCTCCCTCTTTTGCTACGCTGTTGGCTCGGTCTCACCACTGCCTCTTCCTCCGAACTGTGAAAGTCAGTGGCACAACCTTCATTCCATGTGGGGTCTAGGACCTCATCGTCCCCTGCATCGTCTTCCACCCAGTCTTGATCCCTGACCTCCTGTTCAGTCTGCACACTGCAGAAAGACGCAGCAGTTGGCACCTGTGTTTCGTCATCATCAGAGACATGCTGAGGTGGTATTCCCATGTCCTCATCATCAGGAAACATAAGTGGTTGTGCGTCAGTGCATTCTATGTCTTTCACCGCTGGGGAAGGGCTAGGTGGATGCCCTTGGGAAACCCTGCCAGCGGAGTCTTCAAACAGCATAAGAGACTGCTGCATAACTTGAGGCTGAGACAGTTTCCCTGGTATGCATGGGGGTGATGTGACAGACTGATGGGGTTGGTTTTCAGGCGCCATCTGTGCGCTTTCTGCAGAAGACTGGGTAGGAGATAATGTGAACGTGCTGGATCCACTGTCGGCCACCCAATTGACTAATGCCTGTACCTGCTCAGGCCTTACCATCCTTAGAACGGCATTGGGCCCCACCATATATCGCTGTAAATTCTGGCGGCTACTGGGACCTGAGGTAGTTGGTACACTAGGACGTGTGGATGTGGCAGAACGGCCACGTCCTCTCCCAGCACCAGAGGGTCCACTAACACCACCACGACCATGTCCACGTCCTCGTCCCTTACTAGATGTTTTCCTCATGGTTATGGTTCACCACAACAACAAAAATATTATTTGGCCCAATGTATTGTATTCAAATTCAGCGGGATATTTATTTGAGGCCTAGTATTTAGGCGCTGGGTGACCGGTATGGATTTAGTGACAGAATTAGACTTGGAAATGCACAGTAGCGTGTGTGTGAAGTTATTCTGAATGATCCTTTGTGCACCTTGAATATTATATACCCTTTTAGGGATAGATTTCAAATAGCTCTGATATAGCAGAAACCACTAAATTATGAAATTGCTAAATTGGGAATTGTATTTCAACCCAGAACAAAAAATGTGCTTTGGCGGACACTAAATAACTTGCCCATCCACAACAGGACAGCGGTAACGACAGATTTAGCGGGATATAAATTTGAGGCCTACTATTTAGGCGCTGGGTGATCGGTATGGATTTAGTGACAGAATTAGACTTGGAAATGCACAGTAGCGTGTGTGTGAAGTTATTCTGAATGACCCTATGTGCACCTTGAATATTATATACCCTTTTAGGGATAGATTTCAAATAGCTCTGATATAGCAGAAACCACTAAATTATGAAATTGCTAAATTGGGAATTGTATTTCAACCCAGAACAAAAAATGTGCTTTGACGGACACTAAATAACTTGCCCATCCACAACAGGACAGCGGTAACGACAGATTTAGCGGGATATAAATTTGAGGCCTAGTATTTAGGCGCTAGGTGACCGGTATGGATTTAGTGACAGAATTAGACTTGGAAATGCACAGTAGCGTGTGTGTGAAGTTATTCTGAATGACCCTATGTGCACCTTGAATATTATATACCCTTTTAGGGATAGATTTCAAATAGCTCTGATATAGCAGAAACCACTAAATTATGAAATTGCTAAATTGGGAATTGTATTCCAACCCAGAACAAAAAATGTGCTTTGGCGGACACTAAATAACTTGCCCATCCACAACAGGACAGTGGTAACGACAGATTTAGCGGGATATAAATTTGAGGCCTACTATTTAGGCGCTGGGTGACCGGTATGGATTTAGTGACAGAATTAGACTTGGAAATGCACAGTAGCGTGTGTGTGAAGTTATTCTGAATGACCCTATGTGCACCTTGAATATTATATACCCTTTTAGGGATAGATTTCAAATAGCTCTGATATAGCAGAAACCACTAAATTATGAAATTGCTAAATTGGGAATTGTATTTCAACCCAGAACAAAAAATGTGCTTTGGCGGACACTAAATAACTTGCCCATCCACAACAGGACAGCGGTAACGACAGATTTAGCGGGATATAAATTTGAGGCCTACTATTTAGGCGCTGGGTGACCGGTATGGATTTAGTGACAGAATTAGACTTGGAAATGCACAGTAGCGTGTGTGTGAAGTTATTCTGAATGACCCTATGTGCACCTTGAATATTATATACCCTTTTAGGGATAGATTTCAAATAGCTCTGATATAGCAGAAACCACTAAATTATGAAATTGCTAAATTGGGAATTGTATTTCAACCCAGAACAAAAAATGTGCTTTGACGGACACTAAATAACTTGCCCATCCACAACAGGACAGCGGTAACGACAGATTTAGCGGGATATAAATTTGAGGCCTAGTATTTAGGCGCTGGGTGACCGGTATGGATTTACTGACAGAATTAGACTGGGATATGGCCAAAAAATAACCACACTATTGCTGGTTAAATGCACTTGGTGTGACAGCTTGACCAACCACACTACTGAGGGTTAAATGCACTTTGTGACGGGCGCAGCTTGCCCCTGATGTAGTATATGGCCAAAAAATGAACAGACTATTGCTGGTTAAATGCACTTGGTGTGACAGCTTCACCCTGATGTAGGCTTTAGCCAAAAAACAACCACACCATTGAGGGTTAAATGCACTTGGTGACAGGCGCAGCTTGCCCCTGATGTAGTATATGGCCAAAAAATGAACAGACTATTGCTGGTTAAATGCACTTGGTGTGACAGCTTGACCAACCACACTACTGAGGGTTAAATGCACTTGGTGATGGGCGCAGCTTGCCCCTGATGTAGTATATGGCCAAAAAATGAACAGACTATTGCTGGTTAAATGCACTTGGTGTGACAGCTTGACCAACCACACTACTGAGGGTTAAATGCACTTGGTAATGGGCGCAGCTTGCCCCTGATGTAGTATATGGCCAAAAAATGAACAGACTATTGCTGGTTAAATGCACTTGGTGACGGGCGCAGCTTGCCCCTGATTTAGTATATGGCCAAAAAATTAACAGACTATTGCTGGTTAAATGCACTTGGTGTGACAGCTTCACCCTGATGTAGGCTTTAGCCAAAAAACAACCACACCATTGAGGGTTAAATGCACTTGGTGACAGGCGCAGCTTGCCCCTGATGTAGTATATGGCCAAAAAATAAACAGACTATTGCTGGTTAAATGCACTTGGTGTGACAGCTTCACCCTGATGTAGGCTTTAGCCAAAAAACAACCACACCATTGAGGGTTAAATGCACTTGGTCGCAGCTTGGATGCACTTGGTCGCAGCACCGCACAAGACACAAAATGGCCGCCGATCACCCCAGAAAAAAGTGACTGACAAACGGTCTGGGCAGCCTAAAAACAGTGAGCATTTGAATTTCAGCAGCTCAATGATGCACAGCTGCAGATCGATCGATTAATCAAGTCCTTTGGAGGAGTTAATCTGCCTAATCTCGCCCTACTGTCGCAGCCGCAACCTCTCCCTACGCTAATCAGAGCAGAGTGACGGGCGGCGCTATGTGACTCCAGCTTAAATAGAGGCTGGGTCACATGGTGCTCTGGCCAATCACAGCCATGCCAATAGTAGGCATGGCTGTGACGGCCTCTTGGGGCAAGTAGTATGACGCTTGTTGATTGGCTGCTTTGCAGCCTTTCAAAAAGCGCCAAGAAAGCGTCACAAAAGCGCCAAGAAAGCGACGAACACCGAACCCGAACCCGGACTTTTACGAAAATGTTCGGGTTCGGGTCCGTGTCACGGACACCCCAAAATTCGGTACGAACCCGAACTATACAGTACGAGTTCGCTCATCCCTAATTATAACCCCTAAAAAGGGACCTAAATAGGTCGAGAACCTCTACCTGAGGTTAAAGGAAGCTGAAGGGACAAGCCCTAAATAGATGTTCCAAAACTGACATATATGTAGAAATCCTTATTCTTAGCTAGGAGTTGAAGGATCAAGGAAGAAGTGAGTAATACAAATAGCGGACAGTTACTAAGGACTAATCTCATCAAATGCATGCAATTGTATTAACGGTAGAGTGATTATGACTGATCGTAATAAGCCACTTGGTTGTGAGCTGCTGACTGCGTAGCCCCTTCCATCCGAATCCCAAAGGGACCACAGATTGCACATTAAAGTTATCGATAGGGGAGAAGGGAAAAAACATTGGACCTCACAATCAGCAGCTCCAACACCACACCCGTCTATTTACATATTTAGACAGATCATATAAAAATATTTCAAGAGAGCATGTATGAGATCAGTCCTCTTCTGCAATAATGCGTCTAGGAGTGAGTCTGCCCTGTTTCTTCTTAGACCTTTGTGACTTGCCACTTCCGACGGTTTCCCATGAGGTGGGAGGCATGATGTCCTGTGGTATCAGGATGTCATTGGTAGCTGACCAATCCGGAATGTCCACGTCTTGAATTTCTAAAGCAACAAGAATGTCAGGGAGATCTTTAGGAGATCTCAGGATGTATTTCTTCTCCTTGCAGGTGATCAGCATCCCGAATGGGAACAGCCATCTGAAAACTATGCGTTTTAAGGTGGTCTGTGAGAGGTTTTAGGGCACGCCTCTTGTTGAGAGTGGCAGGGGCCAAATCTTGAAACAGGAGGATCTGGGAGCCTTCATATTCAATGCTTCCACTTTCTCTGGCTTTTTTCATAACTAGATCTTTTTGTGCGAAATTTAGGAGCTTACAGATAATGTCCCTTGGGGGTTTGCCTGGTTTAGGTTTAGGACGTAGGGCACGGTGAGCTCTTTCTATTATGATGGGGTCCGGGTAGTCCTCCCCCAACAAGGATAGGCAAATTTCTTTAGTTTCTGAGGGAATTGCTTCCATGGCGACAGTCTCTGGGACTCCTCTAATACGACTGTTATTTCTCCTACCCCTGTTGTCTTGATCCTCCATATAATCGTAGAGGTAGTTGATGTGCTGTTGATAAACAGATAGGGCCGTAGAGTTTTTGCTTGTGTATTCAGCTACAGCAGATTGATTAGACTCCAAGGCTTCAACCCTCTGTCCTAATTGCCTCACCTCTCTCTTTATTTAAGACAATTCCTCTAGAACAGGGTTTAGTGCTTTAGATAAAGCTTGAGAGATAAAGGATCTGGATATTGGGAGATCTGAGGCAGCGCCTGTTTGGTCTTCTTCCTCACTATCTCTTTCATGCTGTGGTGCTGATTATCATTGAAAGTTGCTTTTGGGGGTAGTCTGAGATGGCCCCTGGTTGTTCGAATTCTTCTTCATCATAAACCTGGTTAGGTCCGACTGAGCAAGAGAAGGAGCTTTAGGGTGTTTGTGAGAGTCTAGATCTGCCCCCCTGTATCTTCCAACCTTTACCATAAGTGCGTTTAATCAGGCCCCTGAAGCCGATTGCTCACTTCTTCATCAAAGATTATGTAGATTAACACATCACTGGATTGGATATAGCTTAGGCTTGTTTTCGGTCCTCTAAGACCTCATTTGATTGTAACTAGGCCTCCTCTGCCATAATTGTGTCAATCGCCTAAATGTGTTACTGTCTCTTTAAATGAGTAAATATAGTTAAGGCGAATTTTGAGCAACAGATAATCCACACTTTATTAAAACTGACTGCCGAAGAGTCTATTGCAGTGAAAGATCCCTCATGCTCGGCTCGACAATGATCTGTGAGCTGTGGTAGGTCACTATGGGCAGGATATGTCTGCAACTGGGTGCGGATAGACTAGTGAAACGACCAGCGACTCCTGTGACAGTCGTGCCCCTATGCTGACTGATTCACAATTAGCTGACAGGCACACTGACTTTACTGATCAGAGGATTACATCTGTCGCTAGTGAGAGGGATGTTCGGTCGCTAAGGCCAGGTGACAATATGGCGCCCGGTCAGTATAGCTGTCTGCCGCGTGGAGCTATGGACACTTAAGTTGCCGGGCTAAGGTAGGCACGGTTGTGTGATTGTTTTCCTTACCCCAGGCTTGCGGTGTTGTCGCTCTTGCTGGCTAGAGATGCAGAGAGGTTTTATGTGCGGCCTCACACTGCTCCGGAACAAGTCGGGGAAAGGCTTCTCCAGCGGCTCTGGGTCGGGGTAGTTCCAACCCCAGAAAAATCTTAAGATGGGGCGGGTATTAGCAGGTATCCCTTGAGGGCTAACGTCGGGCTTGCGGAGGCTTTATTTCTGCCGGTTTGGGTATATGAGAAGCACTCCTGACCGACTTGCTCCTCCAATCTGGGCCGAGGATTCCTTCTTCTCTAGGCCTCACTCCAAACTCCTGAATGGAGCAACCCTTTGGCCCCCAGGAGATCTCAAAATGGGGCAGGTGTTAATCGGCTGCTCTTGAGGTCTGAAATAAGGTTCTCTGACTTTATATAGAGGGTAGATGGGCATAGATTAGATCTGCTGTGACAGAGCTGCTGCCATAGACGTCTTCCCCGGTCAGCAGCTAGCCATGCCCCCCCCCCCCCCAAGTCTGCCATTTTAACTCAATCAGCCTGACATAATGATCTCCAGGCTTGTGCTTGTCAATATTCTCACCTGAGTTAACAGTTACTGAAATGATCTCAGCAGGTCCTTTAATGACAGCAATGAAATGCAGTGGAAAGGTTCTTTGGGGATTAAGTTAATTTTCATGGCAAAGAAGGCCTATGCAATTCATCTGATCACTCTTCATAACATTCTGGAGTATATGCAAATTGCTATTATAAAAACTTAAGCAGCAACTTGTCTAATTTCCAATATTTATGTAATTCTCAAAACTTTTGGCCACGACTGTACATGGATGTACATGCTTTGATGACAGTAGCCAGAAAGTGACCAGTGCTCTCCCCTCAGGAAAAAACCTCTGGGTCTTACGGCTCCAACTGGCAAATGTTCCTTCAACAGGCCCTTCCAACTATCTGCATTTTCCGGTGATGGACATGCTATATATTTACACTCCGTGGACAAAACTCTATTAGAGAGTTCCACTGTTAGAGCCCTGTGTTTGGTCTTGTGCACACTAATGCACAGCTCAATATTGTAACCTGCCGCGATACAGAACAACAAAAATTAGCTGAAACTAAAGGATAAAATGAAGGTCATAATAAAACTCCCCCTGCCCAATGTGAGATTTATCCAATAGAGAGTCTTGTTAGAAGCTGGTATGTAACCAGCTAACCCACACATTATTGGATGCAGCTCAAATACCAAATAGAGTCCACAGTGTCTTCAAGTGTTGCCCTGCAGATCCTTCTCATGGACGTCCAGCCACTGGCACGCTGCTGCTGAATTATCAAACATATGCGTTGTATCTCCTGCCACCACACACAGTCTGGCGGTGTAGATCATCGAATATGGTAGCTGTAGAGCTCTTAGTCATCTTTTGACATCTAGGAAGTGTGCTCTTCATTTTTGTACCTCCGCAGAAAAGTCAGGAAACAGCGATATACAATTGCAATTTATAGTAAGATCTGCACAGTCTCGTGCGCCTCTCAAAAATGTATCCTGATCTCTAAAGTGCAGAACTTTGATCAGAAGAGGTCTCGGCGGTGCCCCTGGTGGTGGAGAGCGAAAAGGTACGTGGTGAGCCCGCTCAATAGCAAATAGGGGAGACAGTCTCTCTCTTCCACATTTATCAGCAAGTCATTTCTCCATGAAAGTAACAGCATCAGCTCCCTCAGCGTGTTCAGACACAGCAATTATTTTTTTAGATATAAGAAGTGTAGGAAGGTGCAAGGGTCCGTCATTGATGGAAGGTACGTGTCACCGAGGTTCCTGGCCTCGGTGAGATAAGAACCGGTTATTTTATGTGTCAGCCGCAGCTAGTGCTCGCTGACACTGTTTATTCTTAGTGTGGCTGAAAAGCCGGTCTGGGCCTGTAGTAAGCCTCGTGCGGTACTGTCTCAGGAAGTCAACGGGGAGGAGCATCCCGTTGACTTCCTCAGCCGTAAGCTCACTCCAGCGGAGACCCGGTACAGTATAATGGAGAGAGAGTGCCTGGCCATCAAGTGGGCACTCGAGTCTCTCCGCTATTATCTGTTGGGGAGGAAATTCTGTCTGGTGACCGATTACTCCCCTCTCAAGTGGATGAGCCAGGCCAAAGAGAGGAAGGCTCGGGTCACCAGGTGGTTCTTATCGCTGCAAAACTTTAAGTTCACAGTAGAACACAGGGCAGGCCGGTTACAGGGAAACGCGGATGCCCTGTCCCGAGTACACTGTCTGGCATGTGTTCACCCCCTCAGGGTTGAACAAAGGGGGGGATATGTAGGAAGGTGCAAGGGTCCGTCATTGACGGAAGGTACGTGTCACCGAGGTTTCTGGCCTCGGTGATATAAGAACCGGTTATTTTATGTGTCAGCCGCAGCTAGTGCTCGCTGACACTGTTTATTCTTCGTGTGGCTGAAAAGCCGATCTGGGCCGGTTCTTATTGCGAGCAGCCAAAGAGCGGGGTGGGTGGCTGTTCCCCACGTCCAGGCCAGGTTTTTGGCTGGGGTTTAAAAACCCAGCCAGCAGCTCAGCTGGGTGTGGTATGTTCCTCCAAGTAAAAGTGGAGCTGTGAAGGCTCTGTGTCTCTGGGAGCTGCATGAGAGCCACCAGCTGGAAGCCAGGCACCCTAAAGCCTGCTGTGGATATTCAGGTGACATGTTTGTTTTGAGTTCTGTGGACTTTGGCCGTGTGACTTTTTCCCTTGTTGTGTGAATAAACACTGACTTTTGCTTTACTACCGTGTTCTTGCCTCTGTACTCCGTCCGCTTACCCTGCCTACCAGAGCGAATCCCTACAGCAGTGAGACATTGTGTATTACAAGCTGAAGGTCTATTTTTACAGGCGGTACCTGATCCTCCATTATACTTAGTCGGCCCTCCAACTCACCAATCCATTCCTTCACTTGCCTCATGTCTTGTCTGATAAGTAAAATGTCTTCCTTGAGACCCCTCATATGCGCATTCAACGAGGTAAGCACCATATTGCATTGTTCCACCACTACAAAGACATCATTGATGGTGGGTTCTATCTTTTCAGCAGCCCCCATGTCCAGTACTGCACTGACCTCCGTCTCTGTGAGTGGAATGGGGCAGGAGCCAACATTCCCAGTGGAATCTTTAGGTTCAGATGCCTTGTCCACCACCAGATCTGGGGAGCTTGCTGAGAGTGTCAAGGAGTGGGGAAAACTTTCTAGCCACGCAGCCACTATTGTTTGACCGGCATAGCAAGGCTGCATTTCTTCCCCTCCTTTTCTTTGGACTTTTGGAGCTTCATGTTGACTCTGAGAGGTGTTAAGTCGCAGGAGTAGCAGTCCCACACAGGCCAGTGGTAAGTGGAGAATATACAGAAGACAGCGAGGATCTCCACACCATGCCTGTGCTTACATGCCCATTCAGGCAGCAACCCCCATCAGGGTCACTTTTACACTATTTGATATTGCTGTCATTGCGTTTAACAACTTAAAAGGGGGAAGATAAAAAAATAAAAAAATAAAGAGATAACATCTTTTCATTCAAAAATTCTAGGCTTGAGGGTGTTATGTAACAATATTCATGGCACTACTTGGGAGTGAGGAGAAGGATTTAGATTTAGTATTTACAGCTCCACATTATGTGTTACCCAGGCTTCCCAGGTCCCTGAATGAGAAATCTATCTAGCTATGCTATTGCATGGAGGATTTGTCACTGGCTAGCAAATCCAGCTAGGTATTCTACAATACTTGGGATTTACCAATTTATAAATAGATTGGTCTGTCATTCTGTAGTCTGGGAAAGCTGTGTAAAAATCTCTATGGGGTGATGATGGGGGCATATTTGTTATATAAAATATAGACAGTACCTCCCTGATAAATTGTGTGAATCAATCATGGTACCAAGGGACCATAATCTGTTTATAGGGTTGAGCGAACCCGAACTGTAAAGTTTGGGTTCGTATTACAGTTCGGGTTCGTACCAAACTTTAGGATTTTTGGACCCCTAACATTTCCATAAAAGTTTGGGTTTGGGTTCAGTGTTCGGCGCTTTTTGAAAGGCTGCACAGCAGCCAATCAACAAGCGTCATACTACTTGCCCCAAGAGGCCATCACAGCCATGCCTACTAATGGCATGGCTGTGATTGGCCAGAGCAGCTTGTGACCCAGGCTCTATATAAGCTTGAGTCACGTAGCGCTGCACGTCACTCTGCTGTTACAAGTGTAGGGGGAAGATGCTGCTGGACTTGTGATTTCAGGGAGAGAGCAGGACAGAATCTAACTCAGCCATCTAACTAGAAATAGTTGTGTGGGTGCAAGACACAATCTTTTACCCTGCCGTGAGGCCATTGACCAAAAAAAAAGTTAGGTGGGTGGCTGACTTTTTTGGGCAATCTACAACATCTGTATTAGTTAGTGTGCAATTTAAGCTTGAAATACACCCATCATTTTCTGGGGTTTGAAGAATACACTTTTCTTTACAAAAACTGTATTTTCCAGATCTGCGAGTGTTAAATTCAAGTTTAATATATACAGCTTTCATATTCTGTTACCAAAAAAAATAACTTTTTTGGCAATCTACAATATCTGTATTAGTCAGTGTGCAATTTAAGATAGAAATACACCGACCATTTTCTGGGGTTTGAAAAACACACTTTTTAAAAAACAAACAAGCTGGATTTTCCAGATCTGCAAGTGTTAAATTCAAGTTTAATATATACAGCTTTCATATTCTGTTACCCAAAAAAAAAGACTTTTTGGGCAATCTACAACATCTGTATTAGTCAGTATGCAATTTAAGGTTGAAATACACCCATCATTTTCTGGGGTTTGAAAAACACACTTTTTTTTCTTCAAAAAACTGTATTTTCCAGATATGCAAGTGTTAAATTCAAGTTTAATATATACATCTTTCATATAATCTGTTACCAAAAAAACACAATTTTGGCAATCTACAACATCATGATTAGTCAGTGTGCAATTTAAGCTAGAAATACACTCATCATTTTCTTGGGTTTTGAAAAACACACTTTTTTGACAAAAAAACACTATTTTCAGGTCTTGCAGCATCAGCACATGTGAAATTACATGATTATATACTGCTGTTAAATTCAGTTGTTAAACAACACTTGTTTGGGCACAAAAAATTTAGTTGGCAGCCTTTGATGCAGATGTTATTATGAGATACACCCTTAATGCATTTGGGTTACATTCAGAGAATTTAAATACCACCATTTGGTACACCAATATTGAATTCAGGCCTACACTGGTTCAGGCCCTGTGAGATACCCCCTCTACATACAGGGGTTTGATTCAGGAATTTGAAATACAGCCATCCTGGGCAAATAAATATTTAATTTAGGCCTACAATGGTTCAGACTGTGTGAGATACACCCTTTACATACTGTCGTTCTATTCTACTATTAATTTTACACCAATTTAGGGCAAGATCCTAAATTTGAAAAATATGAGGAGAGCTTCAAATAAGGGACATGGCCCAGGTCGTGGTGCTGCTGGTGGAGCTCCTGTTGCAGGGAGAGGACGTGGTTGATCTGTGCCAGCTACACGCACAAGTGAGACCTCTTCCTCTGGTGCGAGTAGGAGACAAAACCTGCAGGGGTATTTGGTCGGGCCTAATGCTGCTCTACGAATGGTGAGGCCTGAACAAGTGCAAGCAATAGTAAATTGGGTTGCTGACAGTGGATCCAGTTCCTTCACATTGTCTCCCACCCAGTCTCATGCTGAAAGACCACAGTTGGCACCTGCAGCCGATGTCCACCAATCTTTCACCTCACCCACTTGCAAATCAGCCAAGCAGTCTGAGCCCCAAGTCATGCAGCAGTCTCTTCTGCTTTTTGATTACTCTGTTAGCAGGGTTTCCCAGGGCCATCCACCTAGCCCTGCCCCAGAAGTGGGAGAGATTGAGTGCACCGATGTCCAACCACTTATTTTTCAAAATGAGTACATCGTAGCATGTCTCGGATGATGACAAACACAGGTGCCAACTGCTGGGGCTTTCGAAAGTTTGCAGACCGACAAGGAAGTCAGGGGTGAAGACTGGGTGGAAGATGATGTAGAGGACGATGAGATCCTTGACCCCACATGGAATCAAGGTCATGCAAGTGACCTGTGTAGTTCGGAATAGGTGGTGGTTGCACAGAGCTACCAGTACAGCAGAAGAGGGGGCAGGGTGCAAAAGCCCACAGCAGCAAAGGACCGAGGTACACCAAAGCCAGCTCCAAGGAGTTCCCTGGTGTGGCAATTCTTCAGACAATGTGCTGGTGAAAAGACACGAGTGGTTTGCACTCAGAGCCTGAAGCGAGGCATAAACGTTCTCAACCTGAGCACAACCTGCATGACCAGGCATTTAAGTGCAAAGCACGAGCTGCAGTGGAGTAGACACCTCAAAAACCAAGAAAGGTCTCTGGCTCCTCCTACTTCCTCTTCTGCTGCAGTCTTGGCCTCTTCATCCACCTCTGGAGTGACAGTGCCACCTGGCCCCACGCAAACAGAGGATCTGCCAGCAACACCAACACCTGGGTCAACAAGCATCTCCCTAATGTCCCACGGAAGCGTTCAGCTCTCCATATCCCAAACGCTGGAGAGGAAGAGGAAGTACCCCTCTACCCACCTGCAATCCCTAGCCCTGAATGCCAGCATTTCTAAATTACTTGCCTTTGAAATGCTGTCATTTCGTCTGTTGGAGACGGATAGTTTTAAAGGCCTTAAGGCAGGGCCGGCGCCACCTGTAAGGCGAGTTAGGGTGCAATTTAGCAGGAGGCGTTAGCCCCGTGTGGTTTAAAAAAAAAGCGTTGGTCAAGTGGCGGGCGCAGCCTGAAGAGAGGGACTGACAGGAGGGAAGCGCCTCTAATGTAGCGTGGCCAAGCTCTGTTTGGTCCGCGGTAAAGGAGCTTTTGTTTCCTGTACCCAACCAGACTGACAGGAAGTGTTCACTTAGTGTGCACTTCCTTTTAGTCCGGCCAGGTACAGGAAACAAATACTCCTGCACCGCGGACCGAACAGAGCTCGGCCACGCTACAATAGAGGTGGGGGGGAATGAGAGTGACAAGGGGGGGGAGGAAATGAGAGTGACAAGGGAGGGGGGATGAGAGTTACAAGGGAGGGGGGAATTAGAGTGACAAGGGAGGGGGATGAGAGTCACAAGGGAGGGGGGAAATGAGAGTGACAAGGGAGGGGGGGGAGAAGAGAGTGACAAGGGAGGGAGGGAATGAGAGTGACAAGGGGGGGAAGAAATGAGAGTGACAAGGCAGGAGTGGAATGAGAGTGAAAAGGGAGGGGTGAATGAGAGTCACAAGGGAGGGGGAAATGAGAGTCACAAGGGAGGGGGAAAAAGAGAGTGACAAGAGAGAGAGAGTGACAAGGAGGGGGGAGAAGAGAGTGACAAGGGAGGGGGGAGAAGAGATTGACAAGGGAGGGGTGGAGAAGAGAGTGACAAGGTGGGGGAAGAAGAGAGTGACAAGGGAGGGGGGGAGAAGAGAGTGACAAGGGAGTCCCCAGAGCCAGACCAAGAGCCAGGCTGCAGCCAAAGACCAGATCATCTTATTGTCCTGGTGGTAAGTAGACAATGCAATATGTGTATTATTTCATTGTTTAGTTATTAATACTACATTGGAAACTAATTTACCTCACATTTAGGGTCCATTCACACATCCGTGTGTGTTTTGCGGATCCGCAAAACACAGACAGCGGCAATGTACGTTCCGCATTTTGTGGACTGCACATTGCCGGCACTAAGAGAATATGCCTATTCTTGTCCGCTATTGCGGACAAGAATAGGACATGCTCTATTTTTTTCAGGATCGGAATTGCAGACCCGGAAGTGCAGGTCCGCAATTCCGGATCAGGGCCACAGGTCGTGCGGCCCCATAGAAATGTATGGGTCCGCAATTCCGTTCCGCAAAAAGAGACAGCTACAAGAAGCTTGATTAACCGTAAGGGAAACATAGCAGTTCTTTTAACCTCTTAAGGACATAGGGCGTACAGGTACGCCCTTGTGCCCTGGTACTTAAGGACACAGGGCGTACATGTACGCCCTGTGTATTTCTGATCACTGCCGTGCGGCTGGCAGTGATCGGAACCCGGCGCCTGCTCAAATCATTGAGCAGGCACCTAGGCTAAATGCGCCGGGGGGTCCCGTGACCCCCCCATGTCGGCGATCGCGGCAAACCGCAGGTCAATTCAGACCTGCGGTTTGCTGCGATTTCTGCAGTTTCTGATCCCCGCGGTCCCTGACCGCGGGGATCAGAAACTTTAGTATTCCTAAAATGCATCTGTATCCCTCCCCCCTGCACCCCTTAGTGATTTTTGCCGGGTGGGAGGTGCAGGGGGAGGGTTGCGGGCGGTGCGGGCGGTGCGGGAGGCGGGCGGTGCTGCAGGCGGGATCGCGATCCCCCGCCCGCCTCCCATTGCGTAATCGTTGGCGTCTAGTGGGTATACCAGGGTGCCAGCACATTGCTGGCACCCTGGTATAAACGGCTGACATCGGTGATGCGATGTCAGCCGTTTAACCCTTTCCATACAGCGGTCCGTACGGACCGCTGTATGGAAAAGGTTAACAGCGCAGGGAGCTCCCTCCCTGTCCCATCGGGGGGCTGCTGTGCCTTTGCAGCCCCTCCGAATGGAGAGGGAGAGAGCTCCCAGGCAGCCCCCCAAGCCCCGTCCTTACCCTTCCCCGTCTGCGCAGTTCTGACCATAACTGAGCAGACGGGGAAGGTTCCCATGGCAACAGGACGCCTTCTCAGGCGTCCTGCTGTCCATGGTGCTGAACAGATCTGTGCTGAAAGGCATAGATCTGTTCAGACAAAGTGTAAAATACAGTACAGTACTATATATTGTACTGTACTGTATTATACAGACATCAGACCCACTGGATCTTCAAGAACCAAGTGGGTCTGGGTCAAAAAGAAAGTGAAAAAAAGTGAAAATAAAGTAAAAATCAAAAAACACATTTATCACTGATTAAAAAATAAATAAATGAAATTCCCTACACATGTTTGGTATCGCCGCGTCCGTAACGACCTGATCTATAAAACGGTCATGTTACTTTACCCAAACGGTGAACGCCATAAAAATAAAAAATTAAAAACTATGATGAAATTGAAATTTTGCCCACCTTACTTCCCCAAAAAGTTAATAAAAGTGATCAAAAAAGTTGTATGTACTCCAAAATTGTAACAATCAAACCGTCATCTCATCCCGCAAAAATCATACCCTACCCAAGATAATCGCCCCAAAACTGAAAAAACTATGGCTCTTAGACTATGAAAACACTAAAACATGATTTTTTTTGTTTCAAAAATGAAATCATTGTGTAAAACTTACATAAATAAAAAAAAGTATACATATTGGGTATCGCCGCGTCCGTATCGACCGGCTCTATAAAAATATCACATGACCTAACCCCTCAGATGACCACCGTAAAAAAAAAAAAAAAAACGGTGTAAAAAAAGCAATTTTTTGTCATCTTACTTCACAAAAAGTGTAACAGCAAGCGATCAAAAAGTCATATGCACCCCAAAATAGTGCCAATAAAACCGTAATCTCATCCCGCAAAAAATGAGACCCTACTTGAGATAATCGCCCAAAAACTAAAAAAAACTATGGCTCTTAGACTATGGAGACACTAAAACTTTTTTTGTTTTAAAAATTAATTCATTGTGTAAAACTTACATAAATAAAAAAAATTGTATACATATTAGGTATCGCCGCGTCCGTGACAACCTGCTCTATAAAATTACCACATGATCTAACCTGTCAGATGAATGTTGTAAATAACAAAAAAAAAACGGTGCCAAAAAAGCTATTTCTTGTTACCTTGCCGCACAAAAAGTGTAATATAGAGCAACCAAAAATCATATGTACCCTAAACTAGTACCAACAAAACTGCCACCTTATCCCGTAGTTTCTAAAATGGGGTCACTTTTTTGGAGTTTCTACTCTAGGGGTGCATCAGGGGGGCTTCAAATGGGACATGGTGTCAATAAAACCAGTCCAGCAAAATCTGCCTTCCAAAAACCGTATGGCATTCCTTTCCTTCTGCGCCCTGTCGTGTGCCCGTACAGCAGTTTACGACCACATATGGGGTGTTTCTGTAAACTACAGAATCAGGGCCATAAATAATGAGTTTTGTTTGGCTGTTAACCCTTGCTTTGTAACTGGAAAAAAAAATATTAAAATGGAAAATCTGCCAAAAAAGTGAAATTTTGAAATTGTATCTCTATTTTCCATTAAATCTTGTGCAACACCTAAAGGGTTAACAAACTTTGTAAAATCAGTTTTGAATACCTTGAGGGGTGTAGTTTCTTAGATGGGGTCACTTTTATGGAGTTTCTACTCTAGGGGTGCATCAGGGGGGCTTCAAATGGGACATGGTGTCAATAAAACCAGTCCAGCAAAATCTGCCTTTCAAAAACCGTATGGCATTCCTTTCCTTCTGCGCCCTGTCGTGTGCCCGTACAGCAGTTTACGACCACATATGGGGTGTTTCTGTAAACTACAGAATCAGGGCCATAAATAATGAGTTTTGTTTGGCTGTTAACCCTTGCTTTGTAACTGGAAAAAAAAATATTAAAATGGAAAATCTGCCAAAAAAGTGAAATTTTGAAATTGTATCTCTATTTTCCATTAAATCTTGTGCAACACCTAAAGGGTTAACAAACTTTGTAAAATCAGTTTTGAATACCTTGAGGGGTGTAGTTTCTTAGATGGGGTCACTTTTATGGAGTTTCTACTCTAGGGGTGCATCAGGGGGGCTTCAAATGGGACATGGTGTCAATAAAACCAGTCCAGCAAAATCTGCCTTTCAAAAACAGTATGGCATTCCTTTCCTTCTGCGCCCTGTCGTGTGCCCGTACAGCAGTTTACGACCACATATGGGGTGTTTCTGTAAACTACAGAATCAGGGCCATAAATAATGAGTTTTGTTTGGCTGTTAACCCTTGCTTTGTAACTGGAAAAAAAATATTAAAATGGAAAATCTGCCAAAAAAGTGAAATTTTGAAATTGTATCTCTATTTTCCATTAAATCTTGTGCAACACCTAAAGGGTTAACAAACTTTGTAAAATCAGTTTTGAATACCTTGAGGGGTGTAGTTTCTTAGATGGGGTCACTTTTTTGGAGTTTCTACTCTAGGGGTGCATCAGGGGGGCTTCAAATGGGACATGGTGTCAAAAAAACTGTCCAGCAAAACCTGCCTTCTAGGGATGAGCGAACTCGAACTGTATAGTTCGGGTTCGTACCGAATTTTGGGGTGTCCGTGACACGGACCCGAACCCGGACATTTTCGTAAAAGTCCGGGTTCGGGTTCGGTGTTCGTCGCTTTCTTCGCGCTTTTGTGACGCTTTCTTGGCGCTTTTTGAAAGGCTGCAAAGCAGCCAATCAACAAGCGTCATACTACTTGCCCCAAGAGGCCATCACAGCCATGCCTACTATTGGCATGGCTGTGATTGGCCAGAGCACCATGTGACCCAGCCTCTATTTAAGCTGGAGTCACATAGCGCCGCCCGTCACTCTGCTCTGATTAGCGTAGGGAGAGGTTGCGGCTGCGACAGTAGGGCGAGATTAGGCAGATTAACTCCTCCAAAGGACTTGATTAACTGATCGATCTGCAGCTGTGGATCATTGAGCTGCTGATCCTCAATTGCTCACTGTTTTTAGGCTGCACAGACCGTTTGTCAGTCACATTTTTCTGGGGTGATCGGCGGCCATTTTGTGTCTTGTGGTGCGCCAGCACAAGCTGCGACCAAGTGCATTTAACCCTCAATGGTGTGGTTGTTTTTTGGCTAAAGCCTACATCAGGGTGAAGCTGTCACACCAAGTGCATTTAACCAGCAATAGTCTGTTCATTTTTTGGCCATATACAAAATCAGGGGCAAGCTGCGCCTGTCACCAAGTGCATTTAACCCTCAATGGTGTGGTTGTTTTTTGGCTAAAGCCTACATCAGGGTGAAGCTGTCACACCAAGTGCATTTAACCAGCAATAGTCTGTTCATTTTTTGGCCATATACTAAATCAGGGGCAAGCTGCGCCTGTCACCAAGTGCATTTAACCCTCAATGGTGTGGTTGTTTTTTGGCTAAAGCCTACATCAGGGTGAAGCTGTCACACCAAGTGCATTTAACCAGCAATAGTCTGTTTATTTTTTGGCCATATCCCAGTCTAATTCTGTCACTAAATCCATACCGGTCACCCAGCGCCTAAATACTAGGCCTCAAATTTATATCCAGCTAAATCTGTCCCTAGTGCTGTAGCTGGGCGAGTTATTTAGTGTCCGTTCAAGCACATTTCTTGTTCTGGGTTGAAATACAATTCCCAATTTAGCAATTTCATAATTTAGTGGTTTCTGCTATATCAGAGCTATTTGAAATCTATCCCTAAAAGGGTATATAATATTCAAGGTGCACATTGGGTCATTCAGAATAACTTCACACACACCCGCTACTGTGTATTTCCAAGTCTAATTCTGGCACTAAACCCATACCTGTCACGCAGCGCCTAAATACTAGGCCTCAAATTTATATCCAGCTAAATCTGTCCCTAGTGCTGTAGCTGGGCGAGTTATTTAGTGTCCGTTCAAGCACATTTCTTGTTCTGGGTTGAAATACAATTCCCAATTTAGCAATTTCATAATTTAGTGGTTTCTGCTATATCAGAGCTATTTGAAATCTATCCCTAAAAGGGTATATAATATTCAAGGTGCACATTGGGTCATTCAGAATAACTTCACACACACCCGCTACTGTGTATTTCCAAGTCTAATTCTGGCACTAAACCCATACCTGTCACCCAGCGCCTAAATACTAGGCCTCAAATTTATATCCCGCTAAATCTGTCCTTAGTGCTGTAGCTGGGCGAGTTATTTAGTGTCCGTTCAAGCACATTTCTTGTTCTGGGTTGAAATACAATTCCCAATTTAGCAATTTCATAATTTAGTGGTTTCTGCTATATCAGAGCTATTTGAAATCTATCCCTAAAAGGGTATATAATATTCAAGGTGCACATTGGGTCATTCAGAATAACTTCACACACACCCGCTACTGTGTATTTCCAAGTCTAATTCTGGCACTAAACCCATACCTGTCACCCAGCGCCTAAATACTAGGCCTCAAATTTATATCCCGCTAAATCTGTCCTTAGTGCTGTAGCTGGGCGAGTTATTTAGTGTCCGTTCAAGCACATTTCTTGTTCTGGGTTGAAATACAATTCCCAATTTAGCAATTTCATAATTTAGTGGTTTCTGCTATATCAGAGCTATTTGAAATCTATCCCTAAAAGGGTATATAATATTCAAGGTGCACATTGGGTCATTCAGAATAACTTCACACACACCCGCTACTGTGTATTTCCAAGTCTAATTCTGGCACTAAACCCATACCTGTCACCCAGCGCCTAAATACTAGGCCTCAAATTTATATCCCGCTAAATCTGTCCTTAGTGCTGTAGCTGGGCGAGTTATTTAGTGTCCGTTCAAGCACATTTCTTGTTCTGGGTTGAAATACAATTCCCAATTTAGCAATTTCATAATTTAGTGGTTTCTGCTATATCAGAGCTATTTGAAATCTATCCCTAAAAGGGTATATAATATTCAAGGTGCACATTGGGTCATTCAGAATAACTTCACACACACCCGCTACTGTGTATTTCCAAGTCTAATTCTGGCACTAAACCCATACCTGTCACCCAGCGCCTAAATACTAGGCCTCAAATTTATATCCCGCTAAATCTGTCCTTAGTGCTGTAGCTGGGCGAGTTATTTAGTGTCCGTTCAAGCACATTTCTTGTTCTGGGTTGAAATACAATTCCCAATTTAGCAATTTCATAATTTAGTGGTTTCTGCTATATCAGAGCTATTTGAAATCTATCCCTAAAAGGGTATATAATATTCAAGGTGCACATTGGGTCATTCAGAATAACTTCACACACACCCGCTACTGTGTATTTCCAAGTCTAATTCTGGCACTAAACCCATACCTGTCACCCAGCGCCTAAATACTAGGCCTCAAATTTATATCCTGCTAAATCTCTCGTTAACGCTGTCCTGTTGTGGCTGGGAAAGTTATTTAGTGTCCGTCAAAGCACATTTTTTGTTCTGGGTTGAAATACAATTCCCAATTTAGCAATTTCATAATTTAGTCGTTTCTGCTATATCAGAGCTATTTGAAATCTATCCCTAAAAGGGTAGATCATATTGAAGGTGCACATAGGGTCATTCAGAATAACTTCACACACACGCTTCTGTGCATTTCCAAGTCTAATTCTGTCACTAAATCCATACCGGTCACCCAGCGCCTAAATACTAGGCCTCAAATTTATATCCCGCTGAATTTGAATACAATACATTGGGCCAAATAATATATTTGTTGTTGTGGTGAACCATAACAATGAGAAAAACATCTAGTAAGGGACGCGGACGTGGACATGGTCGTGGTGGTGTTAGTGGACCCTCTGGTGCTGGGAGAGGACGTGGCCGTTCTGCCACATCCACACGTCCTAGTGTACCAACTACCTCAGGTCCCAGTAGCCGCCAGAATTTACAGCGATATATGGTGGGGCCCAATGCCGTTCTAAGGATGGTAAGGCCTGAGCAGGTACAGGCATTAGTCAATTGGGTGGCCGACAGTGGATCCAGCACGTTCACATTATCTCCCACCCAGTCTTCTGCAGAAAGCGCACAGATGGCGCCTGAAAACCAACCCCATCAGTCTGTCACATCACCCCCATGCATACCAGGGAAACTGTCTCAGCCTCAAGTTATGCAGCAGTCTCTTATGCTGTTTGAAGACTCCGCTGGCAGGGTTTCCCAAGGGCATCCACCTAGCCCTTCCCCAGCGGTGAAAGACATAGAATGCACTGACGCACAACCACTTATGTTTCCTGATGATGAGGACATGGGAATACCACCTCAGCATGTCTCTGATGATGACGAAACACAGGTGCCAACTGCTGCGTCTTTCTGCAGTGTGCAGACTGAACAGGAGGTCAGGGATCAAGACTGGGTGGAAGACGATGCAGGGGACGATGAGGTCCTAGACCCCACATGGAATGAAGGTCGTGCCACTGACTTTCACAGTTCGGAGGAAGAGGCAGTGGTGAGACCGAGCCAACAGCGTAGCAAAAGAGGGAGCAGTGGGCAAAAGCAGAACACCCGCCGCCAAGAGACTCCGCCTGCTACTGACCGCCGCCATCTGGGACCGAGCACCCCAAAGGCAGCTTCAAGGAGTTCCCTGGCATGGCACTTCTTCAAACAATGTGCTGACGACAAGACCCGAGTGGTTTGCACGCTGTGCCATCAGAGCCTGAAGCGAGGCATTAACGTTCTGAACCTGAGCACAACCTGCATGACCAGGCACCTGCATGCAAAGCATGAACTGCAGTGGAGTAAACACCTTAAAACCAAGGAAGTCACTCAGGCTCCCCCTGCTACCTCTTCTGCTGCTGCCGCCTCGGCCTATTCTGCTGCTGCCGCCTCGGCCTCTTCCTCCGCCTCTGGAGGAACGTTGGCACCTGCCGCCCAGCAAACAGGGGATGTACCACCAACACCACCACCACCACCTCCGTCACCAAGCGTCTCAACCATGTCACACGCCAGCGTTCAGCTCTCCATCTCACAAACATTTGATAGAAAGCGTAAATTCCCACCTAGCCACCCTCGATCCCTGGCCCTGAATGCCAGCATTTCTAAACTACTGGCCTATGAAATGCTGTCATTTAGGCTGGTGGACACAGACAGCTTCAAACAGCTCATGTCGCTTGCTGTCCCACAGTATGTTGTTCCCAGCCGGCACTACTTCTCCAAGAGAGCCGTGCCTTCCCTGCACAACCAAGTATCCGATAAAATCAAGTGTGCACTGCGCAACGCCATCTGTGGCAAGGTCCACCTAACCACAGATACGTGGACCAGTAAGCACGGCCAGGGACGCTATATCTCCCTAACTGCACACTGGGTAAATGTAGTGGCAGCTGGGCCCCAGGCGGAGAGCTGTTTGGCGCACGTCCTTCCGCCGCCAAGGATCGCAGGGCAACATTCTTTGCCTCCTGTTGCCACCTCCTCCTTCTCGGCTTCCTCCTCCTCTTCTTCCACCTGCTCATCCAGTCAGCCACACACCTTCACCACCAACTTCAGCACAGCCCGGGGTAAACGTCAGCAGGCCATTCTGAAACTCATATGTTTGGGGGACAGGCCCCACACCGCACAGGAGTTGTGGCGGGGTATAGAACAACAGACCGACGAGTGGTTGCTGCCGGTGAGCCTCAAGCCCGGCCTGGTGGTGTGTGATAATGGGCGAAATCTCGTTGCAGCTCTGGGACTAGCCAATTTGACGCACATCCCTTGCTTGGCGCATGTGCTGAATTTGGTGGTGCAGAAGTTCATTCACAACTACCCCGACATGTCAGAGCTGCTGCATAAAGTGCGGGCCGTCTGTTCGCGCTTCCGGCGTTCACATCCTGCTGCTGCTCGCCTGTCTGCGCTACAGCGTAACTTCGGCCTTCCCGCTCACCGCCTCATATGCGACGTGCCCACCAGGTGGAACTCCACCTTGCACATGCTGGACAGACTGTGCGAGCAGCAGCAGGCCATAGTGGAGTTTCAGCTGCAGCACGCACGGGTCAGTCGCACTACAGAACAGCACCACTTCACCACCAATGACTGGGCCTCCATGCGAGACCTGTGTGCCCTGTTGCGCTGTTTCGAGTACTCCACCAACATGGCCAGTGGCGATGACACCGTTATCAGCGTTACAATACCACTTCTATGTCTCCTTGAGAAAACACTTAGGGCGATGATGGAAGAGGAGGTGGCCCAGGAGGAGGAGGAGGAGGAGGAGGAAGAGGGGTCATTTTTAGCACTTTCAGGCCAGTCTCTTCGAAGTGACTCAGAGGGAGGTTTTTGGCAACAGCAGAGGCCAGGTACAAATGTGGCCAGCCAGGGCCCACTACTGGAGGACGAGGAGGACGAGGATGAGGAGGAGGTGGAGGAGGATGAGGATGAAGCATGGTCACAGCGGGGTGGCACCCAACGCAGCTCGGGTCCATCACTGGTGCGTGGCTGGGGGGAAAGGCAGGACGATGACGATACGCCTCCCACAGAGGACAGCTTGTCCTTATCCCTGGGCAGCCTGGCACACATGAGCGACTACATGCTGCAGTGCCTGCGCAACGACAGCAGAGTTGCCCACATTTTAACCTGTGCGGACTACTGGGTTGCCACCCTGCTGGATCCACGCTACAAAGACAATGTGCCCACCTTACTTCCTGCACTGGAGCGTGATAGGAAGATGCGCGAGTACAAGCGCACGTTGGTAGACGCGCTACTGAGAGCATTCCCAAATGTCACAGGGGAACAAGTGGAAGCCCAAGGCCAAGGCAGAGGAGGAGCAAGAGGTCGCCAAGGCAGCTGTGTCACGGCCAGCTCCTCTGAGGGCAGGGTTAGCATGGCAGAGATGTGGAAAACTTTTGTCAACACGCCACAGCTAACTGCACCACCACCTGATACGCAACGTGTTAGCAGGAGGCAACATTTCACTAACATGGTGGAACAGTACGTGTGCACACCCCTCCACGTACTGACTGATGGTTCGGCCCCATTCAACTTCTGGGTCTCTAAATTGTCCACGTGGCCAGAGCTAGCCTTTTATGCCTTGGAGGTGCTGGCCTGCCCGGCAGCCAGCGTTTTGTCTGAACGTGTATTCAGCACGGCAGGGGGCGTCATTACAGACAAACGCAGCCGCCTGTCTACAGCCAATGTGGACAAGCTGACGTTCATAAAAATGAACCAGGCATGGATCCCACAGGACCTGTCCGTCCCTTGTGCAGATTAGACATTAACTACCTCCCCATAACCATATATTATTGGACTCCAGGGCACTTCCTCATTCAATCCTATTTTTATTTTCATTTTACCATTATATTGCGATGCTACCCAAAGTTGAATGAACCTCTCCTCTGCCTGTGTGCTAGGCCTAAATATATGCCAATGGACTGTTGCAGTGGTGGCTGACATGAAGCCTGATTCTCTGCTATGACATGCAGACTAATTCTCTGCTGACATGAAGCCAGATTGTCTGTTACGGGACCTCCCTCCTCTGCCTGGGTGCTGGGCCTAAATTTATGACAATGGACTGTTGCAGTGGTGGCTGACGTGAAGCCTCATTCTCTGCTATGACATGCAGACTGATTCTCTGCTGACATGAAGCCAGATTGTCTGTTACGGGACCTCTCTCCTCTGCCTGTGTGCTAGGCCTAAATATATGCCAATGGACTGTTGCAGTGGTGGCTGACGTGAAGCCTGATTCTCTGCTATGACATGCAGACTGATTCTCTGCTGACATGAAGCCAGATCCTCTGTTACGGGACCTCTCTCCTCTGCCTGTGTGTGCTGGGCCTAAATATATGCCAATGGACTGTTGCAGTGGTGGCTGACGTGAAGCCTCATTCTCTGCTATGACATGCAGACTAATTCTCTGCTGACATGAAGACAGATTCTCTGTTACGGGACCTCCCTCCTCTGCCTGGGTGCTGGGCCTAAATATATGCCAATGGACTGTTGCAGTGGTGGGTGACGTGAAGCCTCATTCTCTGCTATGACATGCAGACTAATTCTCTGCTGACATGAAGCCAGATTGTCTGTTACGGGACCTCTCTCCTCTGCCTGTGTGTGTGCTGGGCCTAAATATATGCCAATGGACTGTTGCAGTGGTGGCTGACGTGAAGCCTCATTCTCTGCTATGACATGCAGACTAATTCTCTGCTGACATGAAGACAGATTCTCTGTTACGGGACCTCTCTCCTCTGCCTGGGTGCCGGGGCCTAAATATCTGAGAATGGACTGTTCCAGTGGTGGGTGACGGGAAGCCAGATTCTCTGCTATGGAACCTCTCTCCAATTGATTTTGGTTAATTTTTATTTATTTAATTTTTAATTTAATTCATTTCCCTATCCACATTTGTTTGCAGGGGATTTACCTACATGTTGCTGCCTTTTGCAGCCCTCTAGCTCTTTCCTGGGATGTTTTACAGCCTTTTTAGTGCCGAAAAGTTCGGGTCCCCATTGACTTCAATGGGGTTCGGGTTCGGGACGAAGTTCGGATCGGGTTCGGATCCCGAACCCGAACATTTCCGGGATGTTCGGCCGAACTTCTCGAACCCGAACATCCAGGTGTTCGCTCAACTCTACTGCCTTCCAAAAACCATACGGCGCACCTTTCACTCTACGCCCCGCTGTGTGCCCGTACAGTAGTTTACGGCCACATATGGGGTGTTTCTGTAAACGGCAGAGTCAGAGCAATAAAGATACAGTCTTGTTTGGCTGTTAACCCTTGCTTTGTTAGTGGAAAAAATGGGTTAAAATGGAAAATTAGGCAAAAAAATGAAATTCTCAAATTTCATCCCCATTTGCCAATAACTCTTGTGCAACACCTAAAGGGTTAGTGAAGTTATTAAAATCAGTTTTGAATACCTTGAGGGGTGTAGTTTCTTAGATGGGGTCACTTTTATGGAGTTTCTACTCTAGGGGTGCATCAGGGGGGCTTCAAATGGGACATGGAGTCAAAAAAACAGTCCAGCAAAACCTGTCTTCCAAAAACCATATGGCGCACCTTTCACTCTACGCCCCGCTGTGTGGCCGTACAGTAGTTTACGGCCACATATGGGGTGTTTCTGTAAACGGCAGAGTCAGGGCAATAAAGATACAGTCTTGTTTGGCTGTTAACCCTTGCTTTGTTAGTGGAAAAAATGGGTTAAAATGGAAAATTAGCCAAAAAAATGAAATTCTCAAATTTCATCCCCATTTGCCAATAACTCTTGTGCAACACCTAAAGGGTTAACGAAGTTTGTAAAATCAGTTTTGAATACCTTGAGGGGTGTAGTTTATAGAATGGGGTCATTTTTGGGTGGTTTCTATTATGTAAGCCTCGCAAAGTGACTTCAGAGCTGTAGTGGTCCCTAAAAATTGGGTTTTTGTAAATTTCTGAAAAATTTCAAGATTTGCTTCTAAACTTCTAAGCCTTGTAACATCCCCAAAAAATAAAATATCATTCCCAAAATAATTTCAGAACGGCCTGGATAAGTCAAAGAGTTTTAAAGTTATCAGCACTTATAGTGACACTGGTCAGATTTGCAAAAAATGGCCTGGTCCTAAGGTGTAAAAAGGCTGTGTCCTTAAGGGGTTAATTAAAATGCTGAGAAAGGTATGGAACATATGTGATGTCATGAGATGGGCAGATCATCTGGTAAGTGGGGGGCGGCAATTTTTATCTTTGCACCGGCCCTGCCTTATGGCGGTGGCTGTACCACAGTACGTCGTGCCCAGCCGCCACTACTTTTCAAGGCGAGCCATCCCTTCCCTTCACAACCAAGTAGGGGACAAAATCAGGTGTGCACTGTGCAACACCATCTGTGAAAAGGTGCGACTGACTACGGATACGTGTACCAGTAAGCACGGTCAGGGCCGTTATATATCCATAACAGCACACTGAGTAAAAGCAGTGGCAGCTGGGCCTGAGGCGGATAGCAGTTTGGCACATGTCCTTCCACCACTGAGGATTGCAGGGCGCTTCAGTTTGCCACCTGTTGCTTCCTACTCCTACTCTGCTTCCTCATCCTCTACCAGCTCCTCATCCGGTCAGCGTAACACCTTCACCACCAACCTCAGCACAGCCAGGGGTAAACAACAGCAGGCAGTTTTAAAACTTATCTGTTTGGGGGACAAACCACACACCACGCATGAGCTGTGGACAGGCCTTGAACAACAGACCGATGAGTGGTTTGTGCCAGGCAGCCTCAAGCCCGGCCTGGTGGTGTGCAATAATCGGCAAATTCTCGTAGCAGCTCTGGGACTAGCCGGCTTGACGCACATCCCTTGTCTGGCGCATGTGCTGAATTTGGTGGTGCAGAGATTCCTTAAAAAAAAAAAAAAGACATTTCACAGCTGCTGCATAAAGTACGGGCCGGCTGTGTGCACTTTCGGCGTTCTCACCCTGCTGCTGCTCGCCTGGCAGCTCTGCAGCGTAACTTCGGCCTTCCCGCTCACCGCCTCATATGCAATGTGCCCACAAGGTGGAACTCCACCTTGCACATGCTGACCAGACTGTGAGAGCAGCAGCAGGCAATAGTGGAGTTTCAGCTGAAGCACGCACGGGTGAGTCGCTAGGCAGAACAGCACCACTTTACCACCAATGACTGGGCCTCCATGCGAGACCTTTGTTCCTTGCTGCGCTATTTCGAGTACTCAACCAACATTGCCAGTGCAGATACCGCCGTTCTCAGCGTTACTATCCCACTTCTATGCCTCCTTGAAAAAACGCTCCTAGCGATGATGGAAGAGGATGTGGCACAGGAGGAGGAGGAGGAAGAGGGATCATTTTGTAGGGTTTCCGGCCAGTCATTCCCAAGTGGCTCAGAGGGTGGGTTCCTACACCCACAAACCCAAGGTACACAATTGTCCAGCTAGGGCACAGTTCTGGAGGATGATGAGGTGGAGGATGAGGAGGAGATGGAGAAGGAGGAACCATGTTCACAGCAAGGTGGCACCCAGGCCAGCTCATGGCCATCACTGGTGCGTGCATGGGGGGATACAGAGGACACAGACGATACACCTCCCACAGAGGACAGCTTTTCGTTGCCTCTGGGCAGCCTGGCACACATAAGCAATTACATGCTGCAGTGTCTCCGCAACGACCGCCGAGTTGCCCACAATCTAACTTGTGCTGATTACTGGGTGGCATTGCTGCCTGATCCCCATTACAAGGACAACGTACGATCCTTAATTCCGTCACTGAAGCACGATCGTAAGATGCGCGAGTACAAGCGCACACTGGTAGACGCGCTTCTGGTGGCATTCCCACCTGACAGCGGGGGCAGAGTGGAAGCACAAGGCGAAGGCAGAGGAAGAGGTTGCCAATGCAGCTGGGGCACCGCCAGCACCTCAGAAGGCAGGGTTAGCATGGCCGAAATGTGGAAAAGCTTTGTCAGCACGCCACAACAACCAGCACCACCAGCTGATATGCAACTTCTTAGCAGGAGGCAGCATTTCACTAACATGGTGGAGCAGTATGTGTGCATATGCCTACATATATTGAATGACGGGTCTGCCCCCTTCAACTTCTGGGTCTCCAAATTGGGCACATGGCCTGAGCTTGCCCTTTACGCCTTGGAGGTGCTGGCCTGCCCTGCAGCCAGTGTATTATCTGAACGTGTGTTTAACAGTGCAGGGGGCGTCATCACAGACAAGCACAGCCGCCTGTCCACATCCAATGTGGACAAGCTCACGTTCATTAAAAATGAACCAGGCATGGATCCCTCAGGACTTGTCCGTACCTTGTGCAGAATAGACATGTATACCGGCACTAAGCATCCATTGTTATACTGCAGCGCAATTGGTCATATTTGTATTTTGGATATTTCACACTCTTATCTTAATTTTACAAAATTAAATTAAAACCAAAAACCTGTGTTGGCTACCTCGTCCTTCTCCACCGCAGCTTCCACCTACTCCGCTTCGTCCACCACCTCCTCAAACTCCTACTCCATATGGAACTCCACCTCATAAATCATTTTTTTTGTACGTGTTTAATTTTATATCATTTTACTACTTTCTCATTTACATTTTAGGGCGAAATTCACAAATTTTTGGGTGTATAGTACCACTGCTATACCTAGTAGACCGGTAAAAAAAAATATATATATAAATTGTCATTTACTTTTTCGGGTTAAATTAACCAATTTTTGGGTGTATAGTACCATTGCTATACCTAGTAGACCGGTAAAAAATAAAGATAAATAAAAAATAAAAATAAATTGTCAGTTACATTTTATGGTGAAATTAACAAATTTTGGGGTGTATATTACCACTGCTATACCTAGTAGACAGGTTAAACAAACAAAAAAAAAATTATTTATTTTTTCGGGTGAAATTATCCAATTTTTGGGTGTATAGTACCACTGCTATACCTAGTGGAATGATAAAAAAAAAAATCATATTAAAATTGTCAGTTACATTTTCTGGCGAAATAAACAAATTTTTGAGTGTATAGTACCACTGCTATACCTAGTAGACAGGTTAAAAAAAAAAATTGTCAGTTATATATTCTGGTGAAATTCACCAATTTTTGGGTGTGATGTACCACTCCTATACCTAGTAGACCGAAAAAACATAAAAAATTGTCAGTTACATTTTTTGGTGAAATTCACCAATTTTTGGGTGTAATATACCCCTCCTCTACCTAGTTGACAGCTTAATAAATTTCAATAATTTTTCGGTTACATTCTTGGGTTGACATTATGCAATTTTAGATGTGAATAAACACCTGCTATGCATAGGTGACAGGGAATAAAATTTTATAAATTATTCAGTAATTAATGTACACCACATCCTTACATTCAATGCTTAAACTTTAAAAAGTTGTCACACTTTTATGCTTTAATAATTTCTCCCATATTTCAACTCTAATTTTAAATTTGAAAAAATGAATCCTCCCTTGGATGTGGTCTCTCTTTCTCACGCTCCCTCTCTGGCCTGGAACCCTGCTTCCCCACCACCCGTGATCACCATGGTAGGCACATAAAAGAACATGGAAAGTTGATATCAAATTGGATTGTGAACATCACGGGGACGTGTGACATGGTGGGGCAGTAAGTATGCACACGCCTACATGAACTGACTGACAGGGGTCAGCCCCTGCAACTTCTGGGTCTCCAAATTGGGCACATGGCCTGAGCTTGCCCTTTACCCCTTGGAGGTGCTGGCCTGCCCTGCAACCAGTGTATTGTCTGAACGTGTGTTTAGCATGACTGGAGGGGGTTATCACAGGTTGTATTTCCCAATGTTTTGGGGTGTACCCTAATTTTAAAAATAAAATTTAAAACAAAAATCTGTGTAGGCTATCTCCTCCTCCACCGCCGCTTCCACCTACACCGCCACATCCACCGCCTCCTCAACCTCCTACTCCATTTGGACCTGGTCCTCCTAGATCAAGATTATATATTTTTTTAGTTATGTATTTTATGTTATTTAAAGTCATTTCCCTATCCACATTTGTTTGTAGAACACTTGTCATGCTCTTAAGCACATTTTGACACCATTTGCAGCCCTCTAGCCCTTTCCATGACATTTTTACAGCCATTTTAGTGCTCAAAAGTTCGGGTCCCCATTGACTTCAATGGGGTTCGGGTATGGGGTCAAGTTCGGGTCAAGTTCGGTTCCCGAACTAAAACTTTTTTCCGAAGTTCGGTCGAACCCGTCGAACCTGAACATCCCGGTGTCCGTTCAACCCTATCTGTTTACTGTCCAAAATAGAACAACATCAGTAAAGCCCACCAAAAAGTTCCACTCTCCTCCAAGTCACAACAATTCAATTACTTGGACTTCAAAGGTAAAATTCATACTGCTGTTTAGCGAGTTGTTATGTCATATGCATGACTCATATATGAAACATTCTCAGATCTTTTTATTTAATACAAAATCACTGTTTACGGATGCCAAGGTCAACATCTTATTAGATCAAGTTGATCTATCTATATGAAGGGATTTATCACAATGAATTTGATCCAAATAAATTTGACCCAAATCCAACTGCTCTAATTACCCAGAAAATTGGCATATGATACTCTAATGTCTTATAGGATTCATATTTTTTTCTTTCTTCCCTTTATTTATTTATTTATTTTACCTCCCCCTCACTGTCCCCTGTCAAGCTCTTTAATGCTCTTTGGTCGAACAAATGCTGCCTTACATTTGTTGGCATTAGAGTCAAAGCTTGTTAAGAGCTCATTTCCATTCCTTCTTCCCAGAATTCCAGAGAAGCATTATGGCTTATAATTCTCTTCACACTGATTAAGGTACTCTTCGCAAGAAGAGATAGTATCCCCCCAAAATCCTGACCTAGGCCTCTCACCTAGTTATAGAATGTGTCGGCAGATAAGAACCATTTGGCCCATCTAGTCTGCCCAATATACTACACAAAATACTATGAATAGCTCCTGGCCCTATGTTATGGGCAGGATGCTTAAACTCTTTCACTGTATTTGCAGCTACCACTTCTGCAGGAAGGCTATTCCATGCATCCACTACTCTCTCAGTAAAGTAATACTTCCTGATATTACTTTTAAACCTTTGGCCCTCTAATTTAAAACTAAGTCGTCTTGTAGCAGTTTTTCTTCTTTTAAATGTTCTCTCCTCTTTTACTGTGTTGATTCCCATTATGTATTTAAAAGTTTCTATCATATCCCCTCTGTCTCATCTTTCTTCCAAGCTATACATGTTAAGGTCCTTAAACTTTTACTGATAAGTTTTATCCTACAATCCACGTACTAGTTTAGTAGCTCTTTTCTGAACTCTCTCCAAAGTATCAATATCCTTCTGGAGATATGGTCTCCAGTACTGTGCACAATACTCCAAATGAGGTGTCACTAGTGTTCTGTAGAGCGGCATGAGCACTTCCCTCTTTCTACTGTTAATGGCTCTCCCTATACACCCAAGCATTCTGCTAGCATTTCCTGCTGCTCTATGACATTGTCTGTCTACCTTTAAGTCTTCTGAAATAATGACCCCTAAATCCCTTTCCTCAGATACTGAGGTTAGGACTGTATCACTGAATTTATATTCTGCTCTTGAGATTTTATGCCCCAGGTGCATTATCTTTCACTTATCAACATAAAATTTTAGTTGTCAGATTCTTGACCATTCCTATAGTTTTCCAAAATCCTTTTCCATTTGGTGTATCCTTTAAGGAACATCAACCCTCTTACAAATCTTTGTGTCATCGGCAAAAAGACACACCTTACCATCGACGCCTACTGCAATTTCACTGATAAAGTTATTAAACAATATGGGTCCCAGAACAGATCCCTGAGGTACCCCACTGGTAACAAGACCATGGTCTGAGTATACGCCATTGACTACAACCCTCTGTTGTCTGTCCCTCAGCCACTGCCTAATCCATTCAACAATATGGGAGTCCAAGCACAAAGACTGCAGTTTATTGATAAGCCTTCTATGTGGCACAGTATCAAAAGCCTTACTAAAGTCTAGATAAGCGATGTTTACTGCACTTCCTCATCTATTATTTTAGTCACCCAATCAAAAAAATCAATAAGATTAGTTTGACATCATCTCCCTGAAGTAAAACTCATGTTGTTTTTCATCTTTCAAGCCATGGGATTTTAGATGTTTCACAATCCTCTCCTTAAGTATGGTTTCCATTAATTTCCCCACTATTGATGTCAGGCTTACTGGCCTATAGATGCCCAATTCCTCCCTACTACCTTTCTTGTGAATGGGCACATTTGCTAATTTCCAATCTTTTGCGATGACTCCTGTTAGCAGTGATTGGTTAAATAAATCTGTTAATGGTTTTGCTAGTACACCGCTAAGCTCCTTTAATAGCTTTGGGTGTATCCCATCAGACCCCTCAGGCCCCTATTTGTATTAATTTTAGACAGCTGACTTAGAACATCTTCCTCTGTAAAGACACATGAATCAAAGATTCATTAGTCTTCCTCCCTAACTAAGGTCCTTTTCCTTCATTTTCCTTTGCAAAAACTGAACAGAAGTATTCATTGAGGCAGTAAGCTAGTTCTTTACCTTCTTCCATATATCTTCCTTCTTTTGTTTTTATTTGGTAATTCCTTGTTTTAATTTCCTTTTTTCATTTATGTATCTGAAGAATGCCTTTTCACCTTTTTTCACTGACTGAGCAAATGTATCGTCTGCCTGTGCTTTAGAAACTCTTATAACTTGTTTGGCCTCTCTCTGCCTAATCTTATAAATTTCCCTGTCATCCTCATTTTTTATATTTTTTTTTACAAGTTGGTAAGGCTGATTAGTCAGCCTGCATTTGTGGGAGGGGCAGATGCTCTTCATATACGAGCCACACCCTCACTCACAGGAGTGTTTTCAGGTGTACAGCTGCCGCTGGGTGTCATTAGCAAACTAGCTTCTCTGGTGGTAGAAGTCTTTCTTTGCAGCATGGAGCTTGTTATTTTGCTCTCTGCTACCGTAGCATGCAAGTGCCATACTACGTAAGTAGGTTGGGCCAGGGCCATCTCTCCTGGCCGGTCGGAACCGACTTTGTTAGCGAACAGGAGGCTTTGCCTCAGAATCTGCTACCTCAGGTTTGCTCGTTGGGCCTAAATACTTCCATTTTCTTTTCAATTTTGTTTGTTGGTAATAGGAGTTAGTTCCTATAAATCTTACAAGTTTCACTTTGCTTCGTTCGTCTCATATGAAAAGTTACTTCAGCCGGTTTGCTGTAAAGAAAGAGTTACCTGGGCTGCATGTGACGTCATGTTTGGAGATCGGATGCAGCGTTTATTGTTTAGGCCTTTTGCTGTAGCTGCTCCTTGCCATGTGTCTCCCCCCACCCCCCGCTACCACCATCTTTAGACTTCATGTATTTCACTTTTGTAAGCCGTGTACCCGGGGTGGGCTCCCCAGGATACAGCAAAGTCACAGACAAGGAAATCACCACTGACACCAGCTTTATATGGAAGAATATAAACTTTACTTTGGAAACAGTATTAACAAGTACAAACAGTATAAGTAATACCCCAGGCCCACAGTCATGTCCCTGTCCGAGGGACAGGCCTAGCCCGTTGGCATACACAGCAGAGCCTACCAGTCGTACTGTGCCACTATAGAGGACACACCTAACCGGTGGCAGACGCAGCAGAGCCTGCAAGTCAATTACTGCGCTCCAGTCCAGTACAGTAAGGCCTAACAAAGCTATAACCCTATCTAACTAGCTAATACAAGGCCTAGGCTAGTCTCTGTTACTTTTGGTGCCAAACAGTAAAGTACAATTGGTAATCAGGTGTACTGACCTGCGTCCGTTCTGGGCCCTAGGATGCCGCTTACCCGGGATGGCCACCAAGCTCTCAGCAACCGTGCGGCCTTGCTTGAAGATAAGGTTTTCTGTCCATACACTGGAACTGGTCTTCCTGGGACAACCTCTCTTTCAAAGAGCTGGATCCAGAAAGGGGACAGCAGATACTCTACTTCCTTTGAGTGTCCATTCACTACCGGACATCCGCAAGCCAGGATGGAATCGGATTCAGTCCCTCACAGCACAATCCTTCCACCATGTCAAATCAACACTTCCTGGTTCACACAGAAGCATGCTGACTATGCTGCAAAACAGTGGCCTCTAGTGCCCAGAATGCCAAATGACAGCTCCAATACAATTTAAACATAAATATACAAGCAGAGCTTATCCACAATCTCACACTTTCATGCTCTACTGTTATCCTGAGCGGCATTTACACTTTCGGCTTTTACAGTCATGTGAAAAAATTAGGACACCCTTTGAAAGCATGTGGTTTTTTGTAACATTTTTAATAAAAGGTTATTTCATCTCCGTTTCAACAATACAGAGAGATTAAAGTAATCCAACTAAACAAAGAAAACTGAAGAAAAGTCTTTTCAAGATCTTCTGTAAATGTCATTCTACAAAAATGCCTATTCTAACTGAGGAAAAAGATAGGACACCCTCACATGTATTCCCTCTTAAATTGGCTCAGATCTCACACAGGTATATCACACCAGGTGCACATAATTAGTAGATCGTTACTCTGCATGTTGAATGAGGCTTGCCCTATTTAAACCTCAGACATTTAGTTTGGTGTGCTCCTGACTGTTGAAGTGAGAGTGAGCACCATGGTGAGAGCAAAAGAGCTGTCAGAGGACTTCAGAAAAAAGATTGTAGCAGCCTATGAGTCTGGGAAGTGATTTAAAAAGATCTCAAAAGATTTTGAAATCAGCCATTCCACTGTCCGGAAGATAGTCTACAAGTGGAGGGCTTTCAAAACAACTGCCAACATGCCCAGGACTGGTCGCCCCAGCAAGTTCACCCCAAGAGCAGACCGCAAGATGCTAAAAAGGGTCTCCAAAAACCCTAAAGTGTCATCTCGAGAACTACAGCAGGCTCTGGCTACTGTTGATGTAGAAGTACATGCCTCTACAATCAGAAAGAGACTGTACAAGTTTAACTTGCATGGGAGGTGTGCAAGGAGGAAACCTTTGCTTTCCAAGAGAAACATCGAGGCCAGACTGACATTTGCCAGAGATAAAGTTGACAAAGACCAGGACTTCTGGAATAATGTTCTTTGGACAGATGAGTCCAAAATTGAATTATTTGGACACAACAGCAGAGGACATGTTTGGCGTAAACCAAACACAGCATTCCAAGAAAAGAACCTCATACCAACTGTGAAGCATGGAGGTGGAAGTGTCATGGTTTGGGGCTGCTTTGCTGCAGCAGGACCTGGTCAGCTCACCATCATAGAATCCACGATGAATTCTACTGTGTATCAGAAGGTGCTTGAAGAACATGTGAGACCATCAGTTAGAAAATTAAAGCTGAAGCGGAACTGGACCATGCAACATGACAATGACCCAAAACATACTAGTAAATCAACCAAAGATTGGCTGAAAAAGAAGAAATGGAGAGTCCTGGAATGGCCAAGTCAAAGTCCAGATTTGAATCCCATTGAGATGCTGTGGGGTGACTTGAAAAGGGCTGTACGTGCAAGAAACCCCTCAAACATCTCACAGCTGAAAAAGTTCTGCATTGAGGAGTGGGGTAAAATTTCCTCAGACCGATGTCGAAGACTGGTAGATGGCTACAAGAACCGTCTCACTGCAGTTATTTCAGCCAAAGGAGGTAACACTCGCTATTAGGGGCAAGGGTGTCCTATCTTTTTCCTCAGTTAGAATAGGCATTTTTGTAGAATGGAAAAAGGAGAAGAACCCGCGCTGACTCTATTTATGCCTGAAGAAATGCTGGTAATCTCAGACTTCCTATGGTATATAGGACCTTCTGGTCTTCAATATCTAATATGATAGCTCTATTCCTGTCAGTGCTGAGTGGATAGCTGCGCTTATCCTTTACATGCAAATAAGTGTTGCAGAAGGTAAAAAACTGTTGCGGACTAATATGGCAGTCTTAGGCACTTACTGTTCTGTGCTCCGCTCGGTTCTTTTCTGAAAAAGTTCAATCTTCATAGTATTGATGATCCTCCTCTCGTCCCGTTTCAGTCTTCTGTCTTCAGCTTGTTCTGTGTAGCGTGTGCAGCCCCGGCCGGTAGCTTGCGCGCGCACAGAGCAGCCGTTGTTTGGTGCGTTGTCCTGGAGACCTGTAGTGTGACGTCACACCCGAGACTACGGAAGCCTCTAGGGTCCACAATTCCACCGACGCGTTTCGGAATACACTGATTCCTTCCTCAGGGATAATTGTGAAGCCTGTTGAGCCGATTTTTAAGCATGCAGGTCTCCATGGAAACGTTTTTTGTTGATAGTGCACTTAGAGAAACAGTGCTGGAACTTCAAGGGGTGCCAGGAATATTGAAGAAAGAGGGTTATGTGGTTAGTTAGCAATTAAAATTGGGTTAGTTTGAGTACATATGATTCCTTTACACTATTGCTCCCCAGAGATATTAGGAATATTTGAAATCTATGTTAATTAGTTTAGCAGAAGGGCCTGATTATTGGGAAGATTTTTTTTTTATTTTTTTTTTATATTGCTGTTGTGATTATTTGTCTTGCGTAATGACTTTCTTACTTTTAGCTATTATATAAGGAATTTATAGGAATGCGAACAATTCGATTTCTTGATTCAGGCCTGTAGGAGCCAGGGTGTTTAGGTTATAAATCCACTCGCTCTCTTTTCGGGACATTGCCTTTATATAATCACCCCCTCTGGGATCACGCTTCACTTGCTCTATACCTCCAAAGGATGAGCCTTCAAATTTGCCCTTGTGTTTTTCCATGAAGTGACGTGATAGTGGATGGCCCACAAATTTTTTGTTTATGTTTTTTACATGTTCCCATATTCTGACCTTTAGCTCGCGTTTAGTTCTCCCTATGTACACCTTTCCGCACGGGCATTTTATGTAGTAAATGACCCCCTTTGAAAAGCAGGACAAGTGGTTTTTTATTTTGTATGAATTGTTTTCACTGGTGATTTCTTTGATAATGTTTTTTTGTTTAGATGCTTGGCAAGCCTTGCATGTTCTGCAAGGAAAAAAACCTTTTTTGTCATCTGGTATGGATGCCTTTTTGTTTTTCCCTTCAGTTGTAGTTCTAATTGATGGAGCTATTAAATTTCCCAAATTTTTTGATTTTCTAAAAATAAATTTATGGGCCCTGGGTAATTTTTCCCCAATGATTTTATCGTGCTTTAAAATGTCCCAATGTTTTTTTATGATTTGTCTGAACTGGTATTCTTTTTCATGATATTGGGTTATTATGGGTATAACAAAGTCCGTGTTATCCTTCAGTGTGTTTTTTTCGCTATCAGAAGTTTTTTGTTTCTGAATCAGTGATTGTCGTTCTATTTTCATAACTTCATTTTTAATCTCCTCTAATTTTGTATCATTGTAACCCTTTTCCAGGAATTTTAGTTGTAAATTGTTTGCCTCATATTCAAACCGTTCATTTAGGGTGCAATTCCTCCGTAGGCGGATGTATTGGCTCCGTGGGATATTGGTAAGTCAAATTGGGAGATGGCAACTATCTAGAGCGATAAATCCATTACTGTCTGTAGGTTTTGTATACGTCTGGGTTAATATTGTGTTATTATGGATTTTAATGGTTAAATCCAGGAAGTTGATTTCCTGGGTACTGTGGGTAGACGTAAAATGTAGATAAAAATCATTTTTATTTATTTCATTTAAAAAGTTTTGTAAGGACGGCATCCCTCCTTTCCATATAAAAACAATATCATCTATGAATCTTCGCCAGAGGACCAGGCCCGCGCGGAGCTCGCCATCAGGGAAGATGGTAAGCTCCTCCCACCTTCCCATATATAGATTAGCGAAACTCGGCGCGAACCTGGTCCCCATAGCGGTCCCCCACGTCTGGAGGAAAAAATTGTCTTCAAATTTAAAATAATTGTGATTCAGGATGAATAAAATGCATTCCCCTAGGAAGTCTATTTGTTCTGGTGGAATATTACCCTTTTTGTTCAAGAAATGTTGAGCTGCTTCTTTTCCTTTATTATTTTCTATCACTGTATACAGGGAGGTAACATCGAGTGTCCCCAAGATGTAATCTGGTTCCCATTTCACTGTTTCCAAAATTTGTAGAATGTGTTGCGTGTCTTTTAGGTAGGCCGGCAATTCTTGGACATGTTTTTGAAGAATGGTATCCACATATTTAGATAGATTGCTAGTCCTCTGGCGAAGATTCATAGATGATATTGTTTTTATATGGAAAGGAGGGATGCCGTCCTTACAAAACTTTTTAAATGAAATAAATAAAAATGATTTTTATCTACATTTTACGTCTACCCACAGTACCCAGGAAATCAACTTCCTGGATTTAACCATTAAAATCCATAATAACACAATATTAACCCAGACGTATACAAAACCTACAGACAGTAATGGATTTATCGCTCTAGATAGTTGCCATCTCCCAATTTGGCTTACCAATATCCCACGGAGCCAATACATCCGCCTACGGAGGAATTGCACCCTAAATGAACGGTTCGAATATGAGGCAAACAATTTACAACTAAAATTCCTGGAAAAGGGTTACAATGCTACAAAATTAGAGGAGATTAAAAATGAAGTTATGAAAATAGAACGACAATCACTGATTCAGAAACAAAAAACTTCTGATAGCGAAAAAAACCACACTGAAGGATAACACGGACTTTGTTATACCCATAATAACCCAATATCATGAAAAAGAATACCAGTTCAGACAAATCATAAAAAAACATTGGGACATTTTAAAGCACGATAAAATCATTGGGGAAAAATTACCCAGGGCCCCTAAATTTATTTTTAGAAAATCAAAAAATTTGGGAAATTTAATAGCTCCATCAATTAGAACTACAACTGAAGGGAAAAACAAAAAGGCATCCATACCAGATGACAAAAAATGTTTTTTTCCTTGCAGAACATGCAAGGCTTGCCAAGCATCTAAACAAAAAAACATTATCAAAGAAATCACCAGTGAAAACAATTCATACAAAATAAAAAACCACTTGTCCTGCTTTTCAAAGGGGGTCATTTACTACATAAAATGCCCGTGCGGAAAGGTGTACATAGGGAGAACTAAACGCGAGCTAAAGGTCAGAATATGGGAACATGTAAAAAACATAAACAAAAAATTTGTGGGCCATCCACTATCACGTCACTTCATGGAAAAACACAAGGGCAAATTTGAAGGCTCATCCTTTGGAGGTATAGAGCAAGTGAAGCGTGATCCCAGAGGGGGTGATTATATAAAGGCAATGTCCCGAAAAGAGAGCGAGTGGATTTATAACCTAAACACCCTGGCTCCTACAGGCCTGAATCAAGAAATCGAATTGTTCGCATTCCTATAAATTCCTTATATAATAGCTAAAAGTAAGAAAGTCATTACGCAAGACAAATAATCACAACAGCAATATTAAAAAAAAAAATAAAAAAAATCTTCCCAATAATCAGGCCCTTCTGCTAAACTAATTAACATAGATTTCAAATATTCCTAATATCTCTGGGGAGCAATAGTGTAAAGGAATCATATGTACTCAAACTAACCCAATTTTAATTGCTAACTAACCACATAACCCTCTTTCTTCAATATTCCTGGCACCCCTTGAAGTTCCAGCACTGTTTCTCTAAGTGCACTATCAACAAAAAACGTTTCCATGGAGACCTGCATGCTTAAAAATCGGCTCAACAGGCTTCACAATTATCCCTGAGGAAGGAATCAGTGTATTCCGAAACGCGTCGGAGGAATTGTGGACCCTAGAGGCTTCCGTAGTCTCGGGTGTGACGTCACACTACAGGTCTCCAGGTCAACGCACCAAACAACGGCTGCTCTGTGCGCGCGCAAGCTACCGGCCGGGGCTGCACACGCTACACAGAACAAGCTGAAGACAGAAGACTGAAACGGGACGAGAGGAGGATCATCAATACTATGAAGATTGAACTTTTTCAGAAAAGAACCGAGCGGAGCACAGAACAGTAAGTGCCTAAGACTGCCATATTAGTCCGCAACAGTTTTTTACCTTCTGCAACACTTATTTGCATGTAAAGGATAAGCGCAGCTATCCACTCAGCACTGACAGGAATAGAGCTATCATATTAGATATTGAAGACCAGAAGGTCCTATATACCATAGGAAGTCTGAGATTACCAGCATTTCTTCAGGCATAAATAGAGTCAGCGCGGGTTCTTCTCCTTTTTCTATTTATCAATAATAGGTCTCCTCCTATTTTGTGGGCTGTTTTTTGGCAATTAACCCCACAGCAGAACCCTGCAGCGACGGGGCTCACACATAAGTTTGTTTGTACAAGTTTGTTTGTGTGAGCTCACCCCTACCCCAATTTATCCAGACGGCAGCGCGAGTGTTTATCTACCCATTTTTGTAGAATGACATTTACAGAAGATCTTGAAAAGACTTTTCTTCAGTTTTCTTTGTTTAGTTGGATTACTTTAATCTCTCTGTATTGTTGAAACGGAGATGAAATAACCTTTTATTAAAAATGTTACAAAAAACCACATGCTTTCAAAGGGTGTCCTAATTTTTTCACATGACTGTATTTCATGTCTTATGTACTGCATTTTTCTACTCTTGGTTCGTATTCACTCAGATTGGTCTCACATTCAAGCTGCCTTCACCTGTTGGCTGTTACATCTCATTCTGTCCCCAGATAACAGCCAGATCATTACATGCCTGTTATTACATGTTGTATACTCGGCTTGCAGCCATAGCTGCTACCGTTACTACGTTTTCATGCTCTGGACGCACCACCCTGGTGTTCCCACCTTGCTCCACTCACAACAAGAGCTGCGTGTATACCAAATTTCATGCTCTGCTTATACCCAAAGTTTCGTTCACACTTCTACTGCTACACCAGGTCATATACCCCACTCACCAAAGCCGCTTTCCATGTCTGCTGTCACATCAAGTTAATATTCCGTTCACATCCAAAGCTGCGTCCGCATGTCTGCTTTTCACATCTTGTCCTATACTTCTTTCACTACTAGAGCTGCGTCCACGTGTCTGCTTTCGCATCACGTCAATACTCTGCTCACTTTCGGGTTGCATTTATACGTCTGCTTTATATCATGCTTTTCATGTGCTACCCATACTCAGAGCTGTGCCTATACCATGTTTTTTAGGTACCACTCACATCCAAAGCTGTATTCACCCATTTGTTGTTACATCATGTGTTGTACTCTGCTCCTACTCAAAGCTGCATTCTCCTGTTCATTGCTACATCGTGGTTTTGCTCAATCTCACCAAGGCAGTCTGCACCCACCTCTCTAGTACCTCTCTCCTGGCAAACATAACTGCATTCTTTTCAGGCTTACGCTCCCTTCCTCGGTGGTCTGTTACATTCCATAGGCCTACTTTCTGTTTAATACTAGTTCATAATCACTCAGACTGGTCTCCTTTTACTTCTGGTTTGTATTCACTCAGATTAGTCTCCTGCCCCAGTTCACCAAACAGCTCCTCAGCGAAGGTCAGTGGGCCAGTAAGTTTCCTGCTATGTTTTCACAAGTTGTTCATTTGTTTGTCACGATAAGAGACTTCTCTTAGCGAACTTGCAATGCCCCAGGCATTTCATATTTACGTTTATGATTTGCGGTGGGTAGTGTTTTATGTATGCATGTGCTTCGGATTACTAATGTCTATATTTTTAACGCCTGTTGGCAGTCATGTTCCTTAAGCCACCTTCTAGCCAATCCAATCATTCAAGTCGCTTCATATGCCATCAGGTCCGGCTTGTGTTTTAATTACTTATCGTCACCACAACGTTATCCCTGGGGGCCCTATGACTGATCCGGCCTCATAGCTCCGGGGGCCCCGTGACCGTTTTTTCATGTTTTGTTTGTTAAGGGTACGACATGGTTGTAGGCTGGTTAGTGTCCCAGGTTTGCTGTTGGAGGGGGTCATGGTTATGCGAGTCCCCAAGGCATTCTGCTGCTGCATAAGTGGTTTATTTAAAAAAATAAAATAAAATTATAAGAGGCTCGCACGAGTTGCTCTTCGCTTATAGGACCTCACGACTGGCATCGTCATTCGTAGTTCGCACGGTCATCTGATACTTGTCCCGCCATTAGGAGCTCGCTGGAGTGGCTCTTGGCTTAGAGGATTTCACAATTGTCATCGACATTGGTAGGTCATACGGCCATCTGATACTATTTATGGCACACCTTTCAGAAGTTTTCTTTTGTTCATTTATATTTTACAGATTAGTAGTTGCGGTTCATTTCAGCCTCATTTCATTAAGAAGATGTATCCCATGTCTTTGTCTTTCTAGGTTATCGAGTCCCGGTTGCTTACTAAACCCGTTGGGTTAAGCCCCAATCTTTTCCCCAGCCGTCCTTAATTCTAAGGTTTGCATCCCTGCTGCTGCCCGGCCCCATGGGCCCCTGGTGGTTGCTTCGGCCCCATGGCTTCAGGGGTCTGACCAATAGTTGTCTGTCCACCTGTGCAGCTATGCTTTTGAATGACTCATATCTTTACCTGCTTGCCAGCTATTTTATTAATTTTAGTTAATGTCCGTTATTATCTCCATTTTCTGTCACGTTTCCCTTTCGTCTTTTCAGGTCATGCAGTAGAACTCATATTGGGGTCACCTTCCATGTCGGTCAGGTCTCGTTCCTATGACTGTTTTCAGTCCTGGTGGGCTGATTGCCTGGTTGGTTGTCCATCTGTGCATCTAGGCTGATTTGGCCCCCATGTATCACATACATACCTGCTTCCCTAATTTCCTAATAATCCATGTTGATCGCTCACTTTATATTTGACCGCAAACTGGTCTGGTTCACCCTACAGTATCATTGTCATGTCTTACGCAGATATTTTGTCTTTCTTTAATTGTTCATGCTTTCGTTCAGGTCCTGCCAGAGGAAGAACAAGTAGGGCAATTCCCTTTAGCATTTCAGTCTCTGATCGTAGTCGATCATATCTTGTCAACTAGGTCCCCGCGCAAAGTCTTTGCCTTTTTACCACGATCAGGAATTCATTTTCACCAGTAGCTTCATTGCATTGCAGTCCCTCACTCATGGGAGGGCATAGACAGAATCTTGTATATTATGGCTTCGTAGCTTCTTGCCGCACTAACCTCCGACTCCCTACAACCACGTTGAATCAGATTTTGGACAAGGTCCAGCATTTCCTCACGGTAGAAGATTCAGATAGTAGGGCGGTCTTCACGTCTCAAGCGTAAAAACAATTCTCAGGGGCGCACAGTAGAACAACGCGCGGATAGCTGTTGTCTGGGGAACTATTCAAGGATTCTCTTCCTATCTACATGGTTCTTTTTGGCCCTCATTCCTGCATAGTCTAGGCAGTTAGGTTTCGGTCCCACGATCTCCTGATGCTAGGTCATTGCCAGTACTCCCACTAGAACCAAACTTTACAAGTTTCAGTTGTTTTTTATGATCCATTTCACAACGTATTCCCGGTCCTCCATTCCGCTTTGGGGCAGTATCCGCAATATTAAGCATCATGTCTCTGGCCTTGTCATCCACAAGATGGGTTGTAGGTCTCCTACTGGTCTTGCCTCATATACCCTGAATTTTTGCTCTAGATCCCGGACGCCTTGCCGTTGGCTTGGGGATTAGTTTGCACATTCCATTTGCATTCCTTTTCTACCCTACTTGGCTTAGTTTTTGCCCACTTATAGGCCTACCCACGATCATGGCTTAGGGCACACAACAAGCCATTTAGTCAGGTCAGCTAAGACACGCCTAGCTGGGTTAGGTTGTTCCCGTTGTTTCTCTCCTTAGGGATCTTCGGATATCTCTTGGCCGTAGCCATGACCACAATTACTAAATGCTTTTTTTTTTTTTTTTTTTATGATTCTGGCCACTTCTGCTGAATACCACAGTGGTCTATTCTTTTTTTTTGCTTTTACTGATAATTCTAATTCAATTATCTGTTGCCTTTAATAGTGACAATTTTAAGTAGTCCCATTTCTCCTGGACTCAATTGAAACTGTTCCAGTCTGGTATACCACTAATCTAATTATAGAAAAGTCAGTTTTTCTAAAATCTAAAAAAAAGTGTAGTGTGACTCATAGCAAACCACACTGACTGGTGATCACTAGATCCCAAGTTTTCCCCTACAGTATTATCAGATACCAAATTCCCATTTGTGAATCCTAAATCTAAAATGTCCTCCTTCCGGGTTGGCTCCTCAACTACTTGCTTTAGAGATAATCTCAGTCGGAAATTTAGAATATCTGTACTCCTTTCCCCTTTCAATGTCACTTTAGCTATTTCCTCAACTAGTAGATCACCTAATTCTTTGACTTGGCTAGGTGGTCTATATATCACACCTGCACGAGTTACCTTATGATTATCAAACTGCAACGTAATCCAAATTGACTCTAAATTGGTCTCACTAACTTGTATTAGATTAGATTTTATGCTATATTTCACATACAGGGCCACCCCTCCCCCTTTTTTGCCTTCTCTGTCTTTCCTATATAGAGAGAACCTTGGTATTGTTATATCCCAGTCATTACTCTCATTGAGCTATGTCTCAGTAACAGCCACTAAATCTATATTCTCAGATGCCATTATAGACTCAAGTACATTGATCTTATTCCCTAAACTGTGAGCATTTGTAGACAAGACTCTGAGCTTGTCATTTCTTAACCTATGTGCTACTGGCATCTTCTGGCATTGTTTCGGGGGGCAGTCAGACTGCTGGATTATGATTCTTTTGCCCCCCATTAGAGCTCTGGTATATTATAGTGCATTTGTATTGTGCGGCAGTTGTGTGCGGTTCTGCTGCGATACTGCAGGTACAGTACAGACCAAAAGTTTGGACACACCTTCTCATTCAAAGAGTTTTCTTTATTTTCATGACTATGAAAATTGTAGATTCACACTGAAGGCATCAAAACTATGAATTAACAAATGTAGAATTATATAGATAACAAAAAAGTGTGAAACACCTGAAAATATGTCATATTCTAGATTCTTCAAAGTAGCCACCTTTTGCTTCAAGAGGTAGTCACCTGAAATGGTCTTCCAACAGTCTTGAAGTAGTTCCCAGAGATGCTTAGCACTTGTTGGCCCTTTTGCCTTCACTCTGCGGTCCAGCTCACCCCAAACCATCTCGATTGGGTTCAGGTGCGGTGACTGTGGAGGCCAGGTCATCTGGTGCAGCACCCCATCACTCTCCTTCATGGTCAAATAGCCCTTACACAGCCTGGAGGTGTGTTTGGGGTCATTGTCCTGTTGAAAAATAAATGATGGTCCAACTAAACGCAAACCAGATGGAATAGCATGCCGCTGCAAGATGATGTGGTAGCTATGCTGGTTCAGTATGCCTTCAATTTTGAATAAATCCCCAACAGTGTCACCAGCAAAGCACCCCCACACCATCACACCTCCTCCTCCATGCTTCACGGTGGGAACCAGGCATGTAGAGTCCATCCGTTGACCTTTTCCGCGTCGCACAAAGACACGGTGGTTGGAACCAAAGATCTCAAATTTGGAATCATCAGACCAAAGCACAGATTTCCACTGGTCTAATGTCCATTCCTTGTGTTCTTTAGCCCAAACAAGTCTCTGCTGCTTGTTGCCTGTCCTTAGCAGTGACCTGGTCTCTAATCTGAGCTGCTGTTAACCTGCGATTTCTGAGGCTGGTGACTCGGATGAACTTATCCTCCGCAGCAGAGGTGACTCTTGGTCTTCCTTTCCTGGGGCGGTCCGCATGTGAGCCAGTTTCTTTGTAGCGCTTGATGGTTTTTGTGACTGCACTTGGGGACACTTTCAAAGTTTTCCCAATTTTTCGGACTGACTGACCTTCATTTCTAAAAGTAATGATGGCCACTTGTTTTTCTTTACTTAGTTGCTTTTTTCTTGCCATAACACAAATTTTAACAGTCTATTCAGTAGGACGATCATCTGTGTATCTACCTGACTTCTCCACAACGCAACTGATGGTCCCAACCCCATTTATAAGGCAATAAATCCCACTTATTAAACCTGACAGAGCACACCTGTGAAGTGAAAACCGGTGACTACCTCTTGAAGCTCATCAAGAGAATGCCAAGAGTGGGCAAAGCAGTAATCAAAGAAAAAGGTGGCTACCTTGAAGAACCTAGAATATGACATATTTTCAGTTGTTTCACACTTTTTTGTTATGTATATAATTCCACATGTGTTAATTGATGCATTCAGTGTGAATCTACAATTTTTATAGTCATGAAAATAAAGAAAACTCTTTGAATGAGAAGGTGTGTCCAAACTTTTGGTCTGTGCTGTATATAGAGGGACAAGCATTATTGGAACAAAAAATTTCTACTGGTGTGATATACCAGTCCCCCCCCCAAAAAACTGATTGAAGCTGGCTGTTATATACCAATATACTTTATTTGGGCACTGTATAGTGCATTTGCGCATGCGCGTACGCAAAAGTTATATTGCCGATATTTCGCATTTAAAAAAACAAATGAATGGCAATCGCAAATTCAAATAATACATCTGGTATGTCACTGTCCATGTTGTGCAACTATTTGTGCACTTCTAGTAATTATTTCTTGGCTGCAAATATGAGCTGAAGGTTTTTCAGGTTTGCCTGCCATTAAAATGAATGGGACCCGCCTCAAACTTGCGGTTCGCGAACATTTGATTGCGTGATCGCGTTCGCGAACCGTCCCGGCAGATGTTCGTCCATCACTATTCCTTAATGTGCATCTGCCTGTCATACTGAAGGTTATGCATAGTCAAAACTGCAGAGATAGAAACAGTCGATGCAACCTCCTAAAGTTTCCTTCACCTTTGAAACCTCATTGCAAGCCAGATCATTTGTCCCAAGATGGACAATAATATCCTCCTCCCTTTCCTGCTTAGCAATATTAAGGATATGTTGTCTGTCCCTGCTAGCGGTAGCACCAGGGAGACATCTCACAAACCCATTTTATTTCAAACATCACACCTCTTATGATAGAATCGCCCACCAACAACTGCTTACTATCAGTCCTCACCTTATCCGTTTTGTCTTTGGCTGCAGTCTTGCATACTTTAGGCATGGGAGATGATTGTTCCTCACCCACTCTGCCTGAACCATCCTCCATGTTGCTTTTGCACTCTAAAAGTGCTGCAAATGAATTATGGAGACCCACAGACTGTGGGAACGTGTCTTCTATCAACAACTCTTAGTCTACCAGAACCTGCAGCAACCCATCTTCCATTTCTAGGGGGCCTCTGTGGCAGTGGCATTGCAACATTCCCAGCCTGGGTTTGTTTAACAGTTAATCTCCAAATCTCAGGTTTCACAAATGCAATTCCTGCTGCATTACGGAGAGCTGTCTACAGATCAGACAGCATACAAACCTCCGAAGAGTGGAACATGAAATAAAAGCACAACAATTCCTGCACAGAACTGCCATTTTAAAGAGGGGAAAGATTTTAAACAAACAAATCTTACTTTTTTTTAGTTAAGCCAATACTTTATCTTCTGCACTGATGAGGGGCAATCACCCCAAAACAGCTGTTTGCAAATATAACTTATTTGTTATACAAGTCATGTCTCAAGGCCAATTTAAAGGGTCAAACATTGACTTATAGGATAGCTGCCTTGCATCTGGGGGTATTAGAGGCAGAGCTTGTTAATATCTCAATTGCATCCCTTTCTTCCAGGTTATTTAATGCAAAAACAGTGACAATTACATATTTAGCTATGGGTAAACACATAGTTGACAATGTTAAAGGGGTTGTCCAGTTTCAGGGAAGAAAAAAAACATAACAGTCAGTGCTGGGGAATAGCCTGTGCTGTGATAAAGAATAGAGCAGTACTTATCTTGCAGATCGGGAACCACCACTCTGGTTCTTCTAGCCAGGTTCTGTTTACCCAGATGCAGCGATGGATCACATTGACAATATATAGCTGATCGCTGTACCACTGAGGACAACGATTATCTGAAGCAGTAATTTGTTGTCAACATAATGTCATCACTGCAGCTGCACGTAGGTAAACAGATGCTGGCTCAGAAAACTGCAAAGGTGATGCTGGATCTCCAAGGTAAGTATTGCTGTATCCTTTTTGTATTCCCCAGCATTGACTAGTTTCTCAATAAAAAAGGACAACCCCTTTAACAAAGACTGTTTATCCTTATGCAGATAGTCGAGTAGATCTTCGCTAAAATAGGAACTTTCATTAGCAATTATCTCCCTGTGTAATAGTGTCGTCACTTATACAATGAATTAGACTGTCTGCAGGGCATTGTGGGTAAGACCATCATACAGAGCCTCACCCAAGGTCATGGGATCCTCTTCTCTGCCCTGTTTCCCTCATTGGTGCACTGAATATGAAATGTAAAATGGTGGGAACCATTTTGCGCAAGTTGTCTAAGTCAAATTGGAAAAACTTTGGGTATTTCTTTGGAAAAAAGATTTTTTTGTGAAACTATAACAAATACAATTTACTGTGGTTAGAATTATGAGCCAAAATAATTAAGAGACATGTGCTGCTTAATAGATTTGGTGCACATTAAACCAGTGCAGCATCTGCATGCCAGTCTTAATTAATCAGCTCCTATGTGTATAGTTCCATTATTTCAAGGCATTACTATATAGTTAAAAGCAAAAGGAACTAAATTGTAAATGAAAAGGTGGCTCAAAGAAAATACATTTGCAAAGTTTACTTATGTATTTCAATATTAATTACAAAGCCCATAACACAAGTGGAAGGTCTTTTAAAAATTAGCAGTAAATTTACTAAACCACAGACTGCAAGGTGATGTGATCTCTCTAATGCCTTATTAACATTTCTAGCAAATTAGGTGTACAAAATAACCTCCTGTCAACCTCTCCAGCTGTCATCTTCCAGATATTCTACAGTCAGGCAGAACAGCTTCTTGTGTTCATTAGCAACATCATGTACTACCTCTGTTAAAATTAAATCTTTCTTCATGCTGAAATAATTTCACAATGTGCAGCACAATTTCAAGCATGCTTTGGTATAACTGGTTTAACTGAATGAACGTGTGATGAGTTTTCAAATCAAATCATATTCTATAAGTTAATGAAAGGTTCCAAAGGGAATGGTAAACAGAATAAATTATTTAGTGCCCTGAAAATAGATTAATCTACAACTAAATAGTTCATAATTGGCATATCACTTAAAGGCTATGTACACCTTTGGCAGCATTTTTTTAATGATTGTTTTTTACAAATTTTTTCCTAAAATCATTTTTTCTATTGGCCTTTATTAAAATATTAAGCTTTTCTGTCACAAAGGGTTAACTGTTTTTAAACTGTGTGACCTGTACTTTCACTTTGTGCTGGTCATCTAATAAACCTTATCTCAAAACTACTAGGAGGTCATAAACACTAATTTAAGCTAAATTCTATCAAATTTATCAGTAAGATAAGAACTGAGCTATAATGAGGTCATAGAGCAGAGATAAGGAGTCCATCTGCTCCTGATCCGATGGAAAAGACAGAAAATCCAAAGGATGCTTGCATGTCAGCTCTGTACAGAGAAAAAAAAAGTATACCATATTTTTTTTTCTAAAGTTAAATTTTTTAAAAAATTATATTTTTAGCTGAAAATGAGTACAATGCAATAAAAAAATCCCCCAAAGGTGTACATAGCATTTAACAACATGTAACTGTATTAGTTCAATTAATCAGTAACAACATTAAAAGAAAGTTATCACCTTCATCATACAGTCTGGTATTTCAGCATCAATAAAGAACAAAAACGACCATGGGTGTCAACGCTGAGTAAATGTACACTAAAGTAGTGCCCCAATATGTGTGCAAATGGAAGATCTTATTACACAAGAAAAAACTGAAAAAAACTAAAGCTCATAGACATCCAATTATGAAAAATTAGGTATACTTTATTGGTTACAAATAAATAATTAATAAATTACCATTAAAAAGGGGGATAAGGAGCAAAAAACATCATCCCGGCAATACAGATCAATAAACTCCAAGTATGTAGGTATAGAATAGCATGCACAGTAATCATTTATAAAAGGTGAGTCCTAATGAATAACATAACAAAGAAAGATACCAGACGGTCGTACTGCCCTTGGTGCAAACATTTCTCACCAAGAGTGCTATGTAGTGTACCGCAACATAAAGCTACAGTATACGCCCTCTGGATCGTACAAATATACAATAACACAAAAACACAGTGTCCTAACTGTGTGTAAAAAACACTTTGCATGAACAAGTGTACCAGAGACTCACCGATTAAAAATGGAGACCTGAGTGCCTGGGATGGCATTACCCCAACGCACGTTTCAACGTTCCTTATTCTGTACCTACATACTTGGAGTTTATTGATCTGTATTGCTAGGATGATGTTCTTTGCTCCTTATCCCCCTTTTTAATGGCAAATTATTAATTATTTATTTTGTAATCAATAAAGTATACCAAATTTTTCATAATTGGATGTCTATGAGCTTTTGCTCTTTCATTTTTTTCTATTCCAGCATCATGTAGAAGTATAGGAATTGTAGGAATTGCTAAGGAGATTGATATATTGTTGCTCTGGCACTTCGCACCCGTCCCTGACTCACTCCTTCCTCACAGATATGTATTCATGCTGCCTGCCCTGACCTTGGCCAGTCTCTAGAAAAGGTGTACTCACTGATCCTTTGGTGCTTGACGCTAATATCTGCCAACCACACCAGGACTATCTGAAGAGGTAGCAGCCTGGTGGCTCCCTGCAGAAAAGTCCAGATCGCTGTATAAGAGTTAAAGAGTAAATCCTAAGCCAATCCAGTTGCTTGGATCCACACCCACTGTCCATAACAGTAAGCTCAGGCCATGGCCCACCACGTGTGGCATACTGAACTGTTTCAAGAAATGGCTCAGCAGCATAAACACCAGGATCAAATATTGTCATACCTGTATAATGCCTATGCCAGTCTAGGCAACTGCGGCACTTATAATCACCTCATTCACTTGATTGCGGGGAAGCTGTCCAGTCCATCTTGATTGACTTCACAGTGCATGGCCAGCTGCAGGTCTTTTGGTGGGTTTTCTTTAATCAAGACGGGAATGGACGGCCTCTCTGCAATCAAGTGGATGAGGAGAGTATATATATATATATATATATATATATATATAGATAGAGAGAGAGAGAGAGAGAGATAGGAAACTGGAAAGCACTCCAGGTAAAAAACAAGTGGTTTTATTCACCCATGTGGTATAGGCAACGTTTCAGCTCATACAAAGAGCCTTTGTATGAGCTGAAATGCACTTTGTATGAGCTGAAGCGTTGCCTATACCACATGGGTGAATAAAATCATTTGTTTTCTACCTGGAGTGCTGTCCGGTTTCCTATCTATTTTATTGGGTAAGCAGCTACACCCTTTGACCTAGCACCCGCCAGCTTTTTTCTTGTCCAGTGCCACCATCATGTTCTAATCTATATATATATATATATATATATATATATATATATTGTATAAAAAACTACTGGCAGCAGCACCTTGGAAGCAAACAAAGACGGGTGCAAAATCCAAGCACGGCAACTGGAGCTTACCCACTTGTAGACAACAGAAAAAATCGGACAGCACTCCAAACGGTTTCTTCAGTAAAACCACAGGTAGTGTTTATTCACCCATGTGGTGGCAGCAAAAAAGCGACGTTTCGGCTCTACATGAGCCTTTCTCAAGCATTGATAAAAGTGCAAAGCAAGCATATATAAGTGAACCAATTAAATCATTTATACATCAACATGATTGATACTTAATAAAAAACAGTACAAAAAATATACATACAGTCTCTAGGAGGTCATCCTAGTGATCATTAGTAAAGTGACTAGTGCTAGCAATAAAACAGTGCATAATAAGGCTGACTATTAGAGTTGAGCGAACACCTGGATGTTCGGGTTCGAGAAGTTCGGCCGAACTTCCCGGAAATGTTCGGGTTCGGGATCCGAACCCGATCCGAACTTCGTCCCGAACCCGAACCCCATTGAAGTCAATGGGGACCCGAACTTTTCGGTACTAAAAAGGCTGTAAAACAGCCCAGGAAAGGGCTAGAGGGCTGCAAAAGGCATCAACATGTAGGTAAATCCCCTGCAAACAAATGTGGATAGGGAAATGAATTAAAATAAAAATTAAATAAATAAATAAAATTAACCAAAATCAATTGGAGAGAGGTCCCATAGCAGAGAATCTGGCTTCACGTCACCCACCACTGGAACAGTCCATTCTCAGATATTTAGGCCCCGGCACCCAGGCAGAGGAGAGAGGTCCTATAACAGAGAATCTGTCTTCATGTCAGCAGAGAATCAGTCTGCATGTCATAGCAGAGAATCAGGCTTCACGTCAGCCACCACTGCAACAGTCCATTGTCATAAATTTAGGCCCAGCACCCAGGCAGAGGAGAGAGGTCCCGTAACAGACAATCTGGCTTCATGTCAGCAGAGAATCAGTCTTCATGTCATAGCAGAGAATCAGGCTTCACGTCACCCACCACTGTAACAGTCCATTTTCATAAATTTAGGCCAAGCACCCAGGCAGAGGAGAGAGGTCCCGTAACAGACAATCTGGCTTCATGTCAGCAGAGAATCAGTCTTCATGTCATAGCAGAGAATCAGGCTTCACGTCACCCACCACTGTAAGAGTCCATTTTCATAAATTTAGGCCCAGCACCCAGGCAGAGGAGAGAGGTCCCGTAACAGACAATCTGGCTTCATGTCAGCAGAGAATCAGTCTTCATATCATAGCAGAGAATCAGGCTTCACGTCAGCCACCACTGCAACAGTCCATTGTCATAATATTTAGGCCCAGCACCCAGGCAGAGGAGAGAGGTCCCGTAACAGACGAATCTGGCTTCATGTCAGCAGAGAATCAGTCTTCATATCATAGCAGAGAATCAGGCTTCACGTCACCCACCACTGCAACAGTCCATTTTCATAAATTTAGGCCCAGCACCCAGGCAGAGGAGAGAGGTCCCGTAACAGACAATCTGGCTTCATGTCAGCAGAGAATCAGTCTTCATGTCATAGCAGAGAATCAGGCTTCACGTCACCCACCACTGTAACAGTCCATTTTCATAAATTTAGGCCCAGCACCCAGGCAGAGGAGAGAGGTCCCGTAACAGACAATCTGGCTTCATGTCAGCAGAGAATCAGTCTTCATGTCATAGCAGAGAATCAGGCTTCACGTCACCCACCACTGCAACAGTCCATTTCATAATTTAGGCCCAGCACCCAGGCAGAGGAGAGAGGTCCCGTAACAGACAATCTGGCTTCATGTCAGCAGAGAATCAGTCTGCATGTCATAGCAGAGAATCAGGCTTCACGTCAGCCACCACTGCAACAGTCCATTGTCATAAATTTAGGCCCAGCACCCAGGCAGAGGAGAGAGGTCCCGTAACAGAGGATCTGGCTTCATGTCAGCAGAGAATTAGTCTGCATGTCATAGCAGAGAATCAGGCTTCACGTCAGCCACCACTGCAACAGTCCATTGTCAATAATTTAGGCCCAGCACCCAGGCAGAGGAGAGAGGTCCCGTAACAGAGAATCTGGCTTCATGTCAGCAGAGAATCAGTCTTCATGTCATAGCAGAGAATCAGGCTTCACGTCAGCCACCACTGCAACAGTCCATTGTCATAAATTTAGGCCCAGCACCCAGGCAGAGGAGAGAGGTCCCGTAACAGACAATCTGGCTTCATGTCAGCAGAGAATCAGTCTTCATATCATAGCAGAGAATCAGGCTTCACGTCAGCCACCAATGGAACAGTCCATTGTCAGATATTTAGGCCCAGCACCCAGGCAGAGGAGAGAGGTCCCGTAACAGAGAATGTGGCTTCATGTCAGCAGAGAATCAGTCTTCATGTCATAGCAGAGAATCAGGCTTCACGTCAGCCACCACTGCAACAGTCCATTGTCATAAATTTAGGCCCAGCACCCAGGCAGAGGAGAGAGGTCCCATAACAGACAATCTGGCTTCATGTCAGCACAGAATCAGTCTTCATATCATAGCAGAGAATCAGGCTTCACGTCAGCCACCAATTCAACAGTCCATTGTCAGATATTTAGGACCAGCACCCAGGCAGAGGAGAGAGGTCCCGTAACAGACAATCAGGCTTCACGTCAGCCACCAGTGCAACAGTCTATTGGCATATATTTAGGCCCAGCACCCAGGCAGAGGAGAGAGGTCCCTTAACAGAGAATCTGGCTTCATGTCAGCAGAGAATCAGCCTGCATGTCATAGCAGAGAATCAGGCTTCACGTCACCCACCACTGTAAGAGTCCATTTTCATAAATTTAGGCCCAGCACCCAGGCAGAGGAGAGAGGTCCCGTAACAGAGAATCTGGCTTCATGTCAGCAGAGAATCAGTCTTCATGTCATAGCAGAGAATCAGGCTTCACGTCAGCCACCACTGCAACAGTCCATTGTCATAAATTTAGGCCCAGCACCCAGGCAGAGGAGAGAGGTCCCGTAACAGAGAATGTGGCTTCATGTCAGCAGAGAATCAGTCTTCATATCATAGCAGAGAATCAGGCTTCACGTCAGCCACCAATGCAACAGTCCATTATCAGATATTTAGGCCCAGCACCCAGGCAGAGGAGAGAGGTCCCGTAACAGACAATCAGGCTTCACGTCAGCCACCAGTGCAACAGTCCATTGGCATATATTTAGGCCCAGCACCCAGGCAGAGGAGAGAGGTCCCTTAACAGAGAATTTGGCTTCATGTCAGCAGAGAATCAGTCTGCATGTCATAGCAGAGAATCAGGCTTCACGTCAGCCACCACTGCAAAAGTCCATTTTCATAAATTTAGGCCCAGCACCCAGGCAGAGGAGAGAGGTCCCGTAACAGACAATCTGGCTTCATGTCAGCAGAGAATCAGTCTGCATATCATAGCAGAGAATCAGGCTTCACGTCAGCCACCACTGCAACAGTCCATTGTCATAAATTTAGGCCCAGCACCCAGGCAGAGGAGAGAGGTCCCGTAACAGAGAATGTGGCTTCATGTCAGCAGAGAATCAGTCTTCATATCATAGCAGAGAATCAGGCTTCACGTCAGCCACCAGTGCAACAGTCCATTGGCATATATTTAGGCCCAGCACCCAGGCAGAGGAGAGAGGTCCCTTAACAGAGAATTTGGCTTCATGTCAGCAGAGAATCAGTCTGCATGTCATAGCAGAGAATCAGGCTTCACGTCAGCCACCACTGCAAAAGTCCATTTTCATAAATTTAGGCCCAGCACCCAGGCAGAGGAGAGAGGTCCCGTAACAGACAATCTGGCTTCATGTCAGCAGAGAATCAGTCTGCATGTCATAGCAGAGAATCAGGCTTCACGTCAGCCACCACTGCAACAGTCCATTGTCATAAATTTAGGCCCAGCACCCAGGCAGAGGAGAGAGGTCCCGTAACAGAGGATCTGGCTTCATGTCAGCAGAGAATTAGTCTGCATGTCATAGCAGAAAATCAGGCTTCACGTCAGCCACCACTGCAACAGTCCATTGTCAAAAATTTAGGCCCAGCACCCAGGCAGAGGAGAGAGGTCCCGTAACAGAGAATGTGGCTTCATGTCAGCAGAGAATCAGTCTTCATGTCATAGCAGAGAATCAGGCTTCACGTCAGCCACCACTGCAACAGTCCATTGTCATAAATTTAGGCCCAGCACCCAGGCAGAGGAGAGAGGTCCCATAACAGACAATCTGGCTTCATGTCAGCACAGAACCAGTCTTCATATCATAGCAGAGAATCAGGCTTCACGTCAGCCACCAATGCAACAGTCCATTGTCAGATATTTAGGACCAGCACCCAGGCAGAGGAGAGAGGTCCCGTAACAGACAATCAGGGTTCACGTCAGCCACCAGTGCAACAGTCTATTGGCATATATTTAGGCCCAGCACCCAGGCAGAGGAGAGAGGTCCCTTAACAGAGAATCTGGCTTCATGTCAGCAGAGAATCAGCCTGCATGTCATAGCAGAGAATCAGGCTTCACGTCACCCACCACTGTAAGAGTCCATTTTCATAAATTTAGGCCCAGCACCCAGGCAGAGGAGAGAGGTCCCGTAACAGACAATCTGGCTTCATGTCAGCAGAGAATCAGTCTTCATGTCATAGCAGAGAATCAGGCTTCACGTCAGCCACCACTGCAACAGTCCATTGTCATAAATTTAGGCCCAGCACCCAGGCAGAGGAGAGAGGTCCCGTAACAGAGAATGTGGCTTCATGTCAGCAGAGAATCAGTCTTCATATCATAGCAGAGAATCAGGCTTCACGTCAGCCACCAATGCAACAGTCCATTGTCAGATATTTAGGCCCAGCACCCAGGCAGAGGAGAGAGGTCCCGTAACAGACAATCAGGCTTCACGTCAGCCACCAGTGCAACAGTCCATTGGCATATATTTAGGCCCAGCACCCAGGCAGAGGAGAGAGGTCCCTTAACAGAGAATTTGGCTTCATGTCAGCAGAGAATCAGTCTGCATGTCATAGCAGAGAATCAGGCTTCACGTCAGCCACCACTGCAAAAGTCCATTTTCATAAATTTAGGCCCAGCACCCAGGCAGAGGAGAGAGGTCCCGTAACAGACAATCTGGCTTCATGTCAGCAGAGAATCAGTCTGCATGTCATAGCAGAGAATCAGGCTTCACGTCAGCCACCACTGCAACAGTCCATTGTCATAAATTTAGGCCCAGCACCCAGGCAGAGGAGAGAGGTCCCGTAACAGAGGATCTGGCTTCATGTCAGCAGAGAATTAGTCTGCATGTCATAGCAGAAAATCAGGCTTCACGTCAGCCACCACTGCAACAGTCCATTTTCATAAATTTAGGCCCAGCACCCAGGCAGAGGAGAGAGGTCCCGTAACAGAGAATGTGGCTTCATGTCAGCAGAGAATCAGTCTTCATGTCATAGCAGAGAATCAGGCTTCACGTCAGCCACCACTGCAACAGTCCATTGTCATAAATTTAGGCCCAGCACCCAGGCAGAGGAGAGAGGTCCCGTAACAGACAATCTGGCTTCATGTCAGCAGAGAATCAGTCTTCATATCATAGCAGAGAATCAGGCTTCACGTCAGCCACCAATGGAACAGTCCATTGTCAGATATTTAGGCCCAGCACCCAGGCAGAGGAGAGAGGTCCCGTAACAGAGAATGTGGCTTCATGTCAGCAGAGAATCAGTCTTCATGTCATAGCAGAGAATCAGGCTTCACGTCAGCCACCACTGCAACAGTCCATTGTCATAAATTTAGGCCCAGCACCCAGGCAGAGGAGAGAGGTCCCATAACAGACAATTTGGCTTCATGTCAGCACAGAATCAGTCTTCATATCATAGCAGAGAATCAGGCTTCACGTCAGCCACCAATGCAACAGTCCATTGTCAGATATTTAGGACCAGCACCCAGGCAGAGGAGAGAGGTCCCGTAACAGACAATCAGGCTTCACGTCAGCCACCAGTGCAACAGTCTATTGGCATATATTTAGGCCCAGCACCCAGGCAGAGGAGAGAGGTCCCTTAACAGAGAATCTGGCTTCATGTCAGCAGAGAATCAGTCTGCATGTCATAGCAGAGAATCAGGCTTCACGTCACCCACCACTGTAAGAGTCCATTTTCATAAATTTAGGCCCAGCACCCAGGCAGAGGAGAGAGGTCCCGTAACAGACAATCTGGCTTCATGTCAGCAGAGAATCAGTCTTCATATCATAGCAGAGAATCAGGCTTCACGTCAGCCACCAATGCAACAGTCCATTGTCAGATATTTAGGCCCAGCACCCAGGCAGAGGAGAGAGGTCTCGTAACAGACAATCAGGCTTCACGTCAGCCACCAGTGCAACAGTCCATTGTCATAAATTTAGGCCCAGCACCCAGGCAGAGGAGAGAGGTCCCGTAACAAAGGATCTGGCTTCATGTCAGCAGAGAATTAGTCTGCATGTCATAGCAGAAAATCAGGCTTCACGTCAGCCACCACTGCAACAGTCCATTGTCAAAAATGTAGGCCCAGCACCCAGGCAGAGGAGAGAGGTCCCGTAACAGAGAATGTGGCTTCATGTCAGCAGAGAATCAGTCTTCATGTCATAGCAGAGAATCAGGCTTCACGTCAGCCACCACTGTAACAGTCCATTGTCATAAATTTAGGCCCAGCACACAGGCAGAGGAGAGAGGTCCCGTAACAGACAATCTGGCTTCATGTCAGCAGAGAATCAGTCTTCATATCATAGCAGAGAATCAGGCTTCACGTCAGCCACCAATGGAACAGTCCATTGTCAGATATTTAGGCCCAGCACCCAGGCAGAGGAGAGAGGTTCCGTAACAGAGAATGTGGCTTCATGTCAGCAGAGAATCAGTCTTCATGTCATAGCAGAGAATCAGGCTTCACGTCAGCCACCACTGCAACAGTCCATTGTCATAAATTTAGGCCCAGCACCCAGGCAGAGGAGAGAGGTCCCATAACAGACAATCTGGCTTCATGTCAGCACAGAATTAGTCTTCATATCATAGCAGAGAATCAGGCTTCACGTCAGCCACCAATGCAACAGTCCATTGTCAGATATTTAGGACCAGCACCCAGGCAGAGGAGAGAGGTCCCGTAACAGACAATCAGGCTTCACGTCAGCCACCAGTGCAACAGTCTATTGGCATATATTTAGGCCCAGCACCCAGGCAGAGGAGAGAGGTCCCTTAACAGAGAATCTGGATTCATGTCAGCAGAGAATCAGTCTGCATGTCATAGCAGAGAATCAGGCTTCACGTCAGCCACCACTGCAACAGTCCATTTTCATAAATTTAGGCCCAGCACCCAGGCAGAGGAGAGAGGTCCCGTAACAGAGAATGTGTCTTCATGTCAGCAGAGAATCAGTCTTCATGTCATAGCAGAGAATCAGGCTTCACGTCAGCCACCAATGCAACAGTCCATTGTCAGATATTAAGGACCAGCACCCAGGCAGAGGAGAGAGGTCCCGTAACAGACAATCAGGCTTCACGTCAGCCACCAGTGCAACAGTCTATTGGCATATATTTAGGCCCAGCACCCAGGCAGAGGAAAGAGGTCCCTTAACAGAGAATCTGGCTTCATGTCAGCAGAGAATCAGTCTGCATGTCATAGCAGAGAATCAGGCTTCACGTCAGCCACCACTGCAACAGTCCATTTTCATAAATTTAGGCCTAGTACCCAGGCAGAGGAGAGAGGTCCCGTAACAGACAATCTGGCTTCATGTCAGCAGAGAATCAGTCTTCATGTCATAGCAGAGAATCAGGCTTCACGTCAGCCACCATTGCAACAGTCCATTGTCATAAATTTAGGCCCAGCACCCAGGCAGAGGAGAGAGGTCCCTTAACAGAAAATCTGGCTTCATGTCAGCAGAGAATCAGTCTGCATGTCATAGCAGAGAATCAGGCTTCACGTCAGCCACCACTGCAACAGTCCATTTTCATAAATTTAGGCCCAGCACCCAGGCAGAGGAGAGAGGTCCCGTAACAGACAATCTGGCTTCATGTCAGCAGAGAATCAGTCTTCATATCATAGCAGAGAATCAGGCTTCACGTCAGCCACCAATGCAACAGTCCATTGTCAGCTATTTAGGCCCAGCACCCAGTCAGAGGAGAGAGGTCCCGTAACAGAAAATCAGGCTTAACGTCAGCCACCAGTGCAACAGTCCATTGGCATATATTTAGGCCCAGAACCCAGGCAGAGGAGAGAGGTCCCTTAACAGAGAATCTGGCTTCATGTCAGCAGAGAATCAGTCTGCATGTCATAGCAGAGAATCAGGCTTCACGTCAGCCACCACTGCAACAGTCCATTTTCATAAATTTAGGCCCAGCACCCAGGCAGAGGAGAGAGGTCCCGTAACAGAGAATGTGTCTTCATGTCAGCAGAGAATCAGTCTTCATGTCATAGCAGAGAATCAGGCTTCACGTCAGCCACCACTGCAACAGTCCATTGTCATAAATTTAGGCCCAGCACCCAGGCAGAGGAGAGAGGTCCCGTAACAGACAATCTGGCTTCATGTCAGCAGAGAATCAGTCTTCATATCATAGCAGAGAATCAGGCTTCACGTCAGCCACCAATGCAACAGTCCATTGTCAGATATTTAGGACCAGCACCCAGGCAGAGGAGAGAGGTCCCGAAACAGACAATCAGGCTTCACGTCAGCCACCAGTGCAACAGTCTATTGGCATATATTTAGGCCCAGCACCCAGGCAGAGGAGAGAGGTCCCTTAACAGAGAATCTGGCTTCATGTCAGCAGAGAATCAGTCTGCATGTCATAGCAGAGAATCAGGCTTCACGTCAGCCACCACTGCAACAGTCCATTTTCATAAATTTAGGCCCAGCACCCAGGCAGAGGAGAGAGGTCCCGTAACAGAAAATCTGGCTTCATGTCAGCAGAGAATCAGTCTGCATGTCATAGCAGAGAATCAGGCTTCACGTCACCCACCACTGTAAGAGTCCATTTTCATAAATTTAGGCCCAGCACCCAGGCAGAGTAGAGAGGTCCCGTAACAGACAATCTGGCTTCATGTCAGCAGAGAATCAGTCTTCATGTCATAGCAGAGAATCAGGCTTCACGTCAGCCACCATTGCAACAGTCCATTGTCATAAATTTAGGCCCAGCACCCAGGCAGAGGATAGAGGTCCCTTAACAGAAAATCTGGCTTCATGTCAGCAGAGAATCAGTCTGCATGTCATAGCAGAGAATCAGGCTTCACGTCAGCCACCACTGCAACAGTCCATTTTCATAAATTTAGGCCCAGCACCCAGGCAGAGGAGAGAGGTCCCGTAACAGAGAATGTGGCTTCATGTCAGCAGAGAATCAGTCTTCATGTCATAGCAGAGAATCAGGCTTCACGTCAGCCACCACTGCAACAGTCCATTGTCATAAATTTAGGCCCAGCACCCAGGCAGAGGAGAGAGGTCCCATAACAGACAATCTGGCTTCATGTCAGCAGAGAAGCAGTCTTCATATCATAGCAGAGAATCAGGCTTCACGTCAGCCACCAATGCAACAGTCCATTGTCAGATATTTAGGACCAGCACCCAGGCAGAGGAGAGAGTTCCCGTAACAGACAATCAGGCTTCACGTCAGCCACCAGTGCAACAGTCTATTGGCATATATTTAGGCCCAGCACCCAGGCAGAGGAGAGAGGTCCCTTAACAGAGAATCTGGCTTCATGTCAGCAGAGAATCAGTCTGCATGTCATAGCAGAGAATCAGGCTTTACGTCAGCCACCACTGCAACAGTCCATTTTCATCAATTTAGGCCCAGCACCCAGGCAGAGGAGAGAGGTCGCGTAACAGAGAATCTGGCTTCATGTCAGCAGAGAATCAGTCTGCATGTCATAGCAGAGAATCAGGCTTCACGTCACCCACCACTGTAAGAGTCCATTTTCATAAATTTAGGCCCAGCACCCAGGCAGAGGAGAGAGGTCCCGTAACAGACAATCTGGCTTCATGTCAGCAGAGAATCAGTCTTCATGTCATAGCAGAGAATCAGGCTTCACGTCAGCCACCACTGCAACAGTCCATTGTCATAAATTTAGGCCCAGCACCCAGGCAGAGGAGAGAGGTCCCTTAACAGAGAATCTGGCTTCATGTCAGCAGAGAATCAGTCTGCATGTCATAGCAGAGAATCAGGCTTCACGTCACCCACCACTGTAAGAGTCCATTTTCATAAATTAGGCCCAGCACCCAGGCAGAGGAGAGAGGTCCCGTAACAGAGAATGTGGCTTCATGTCAGCAGAGAATCAGTCTTCATGTCATAGCAGAGAATCAGGCTTCACGTCAGCCACCACTGCAACAGTCCATTGTCATAAATTTAGGCCCAGCACCCAGGCAGAGGAGAGAGGTCCCGTAATAGACAATCTGGCTTCATGTCAGCAGAGAATCAGTCTTCATATCATAGCAGAGAATCAGGCTTCACGTCAGCCACCAATGCAACAGTCCATTGTCAGCTATTTAGGCCCAGCACCCAGGCAGAGGAGAGAGGTCCCGTAACAGACAATCAGGCTTAACGTCAGCCACCAGTGCAACAGTCCATTGGCATATATTTAGGCCCAGCACCCAGGCAGAGGAGAGAGGTCCCTTAACAGAGAATCTGGCTTCATGTCAGCAGAGAATCAGTCTGCATGTCATAGCAGAGAATCAGGCTTCACGTCAGCCACCACTGCAACAGTCCATTTTCATAAATTTAGGCCCAGCACCCAGGCAGAGGAGAGAGGTCCCGTAACAGAGAATGTGGCTTCATGTCAGCAGAGAATCAGTCTTCATGTCATAGCAGAGAATCAGGCTTCACGTCAGCCACCACTGCAACAGTCCATTGTCATAAATTTAGGCCCAGCACCCAGGCAGAGGAGAGAGGTCCCGTAACAGACAATCTGGCTTCATGTCAGCAGAGAATCAGTCTTCATATCATAGCAGAGAATCAGGCTTCACGTCAGCCACCAATGCAACAGTCCATTGTCAGATATTTAGGACCAGCACCCAGGCAGAGGAGAGAGGTCCCGTAACAGACAATCAGGCTTCACGTCAGCCACCAGTGCAACAGACTATTGGCATATATTTAGGCCCAGCACCCAGGCAGAGGAGAGAGGTCCCTTAACAGAGAATCTGGCTTCATGTCAGCAGAGAATTAGTCTGCATGTCATAGCAGAGAATCAGGCTTCACGTCAGCCACCACTGCAACAGTCCATTTTCATAAATTTAGGCCCAACACCCAGGCAGAGGAGAGAGGTCCCGTAACAGAAAATCTGGCTTCATGTCAGCAGAGAATCAGTCTGCATGTCATAGCAGAGAATCAGGCTTCACGTCACCCACCACTGTAAGAGTCCATTTTCATAAATTTAGGCCCAGCACCCAGGCAGAGGAGAGAGGTCCCGTAACAGACAATCTGGCTTCATGTCAGCAGAGAATCAGTCTTCATGTCATAGCAGAGAATCAGGCTTCACGTCAGCCACCACTGCAACAGTCCATTGTCATAAATTTAGGCCCAGCACCCAGGCAGAGGAGAGAGGTCCCTTAACAGACAATCTGGCTTCATGTCAGCAGAGAATCAGTCTGCATGTCATAGCAGAGAATCAGGCTTCACGTCAGCCACCACTGCAACAGTCCATTTTCATAAATTTAGGCCCAGCACCCAGGCAGAGGAGAGAGGTCCCGTAACAGAGAATCTGGCTTCATGTCAGCAGAGAATCAGTCTACATGTCATAGCAGAGAATCAGGCTTCACGTTCAGCCACCACTGCAACAGTCCATTGTCATAAATTTAGGCCCAGCACCCAGGCAGAGGAGAGAGGTCCCGTAACAGACAATCTGGCTTCATGTCAGCAGAGAATCAGTCTTCATATCATAGCAGAGAATCAGGCTTCACAGTCAGCCACCAATGCAACAGTCCATTGTCAGATATTTAGGCCCAGCACCCAGGCAGAGGAGAGAGGTCCCGTAACAGACAATCAGGCTTCACGTCAGCCACCAGTGCAACAGTCCATTGGCATATATTTAGGCCCAGCACCCAGGTAGAGGAGAGAGGTCCCGTAACAGACAATCTGGCTTCATGTCAGCAGAGAATCAGTCTGCATGTCATAGCAGAGAATCAGGCTTCACGTCAGCCACCACTGCAACAGTCCATTGTCATAAATTTAGGCCAAGCACCCAGGCAGAGGAGAGACGTCCCGTAACAGACAATCTGGCTTCATGTCAGCAGAGAATCAGTCTTCATATCATAGCAGAGAATCAGGCTTCACGTCACTCACCACTGTAAGAGTCCATTTTCATAAATTTAGGCCCAGCACCCAGGCAGAGGAGAGAGGTCCCGTAACAGACAATCTGGCTTCATGTCAGCAGAGAATCAGTCTTCATATCATAGCAGAGAATTAGGCTTCACGTCACCCAACATTGGAACAGTCCATTGGCATATATTTAGGCCCCGGCACCCAGACAGAGGAGAGGTTCATTCAAATTTGGGTAGCCTCGCAATATAATGGTAAAATGAAAATAAAAATAGGATTGAATGAGGAAGTGCCCTGGAGTACAATAATATATGGTTAATGGGAGGTAGTTAATGTCTAATCTGGACAAGGGACGGACAGGTCCTGTGGGATCCATGCCTGGTTCATTTTTATGAACGTCAGCTTGTCCACATTGGCTGTAGACAGGCGGCTGCGTTTGTCTGTAATGACACCCCCTGCCGTGCTGAATACACGTTCAGACAAAACGCTGGCCGCCGGGCAGGCCAGCACCTCCAAGGCATAAAAGGCTAGCTCTGGCCACGTGGACAATTTAGAGACCCAGTAGTTGAATGGGGCCGAACCATCAGTCAGTACGTGGAGGGGTGTGCACACGTACTGTTCCACCATGTTAGTGAAATGTTGCCTCCTGCTAACACGTTGCGTATCAGGTGGTGGTGCAGTTAGCTGTGGCGTGTTGACAAAACTTTTCCACATCTCTGCCATGCTAACCCTGCCCTCAGAGGAGCTGGCCGTGACACAGCTGCCTTGGCGACCTCTTGCTCCTCCTCTGCCTTGGCCTTGGGCTTCCACTTGTTCCCCTGTGACATTTGGGAATTCTCTCAGTAGCGCGTCTACCAACGTGCGCTTGTACTCGCGCATCTTCCTATCACGCTCCAGTGCAGGAAGTAAGGTGGGCACATTGTCTTTGTAGCGTGGATCCAGCAGGGTGGCAACCCAGTAGTCCGCACACGTTAAAATGTGGGCAACTCTGCTGTCGTTGCGCAGGCACTGCAGCATGTAGTCGCTCATGTGTGCCAGGCTGCCCAGGGGTAAGGACAAGCTGTCCTCTGTGGGAGGCGTATCGTCATCGTCCTGCCTTTCCCCCCAGCCACGCACCAGTGATGGACCCGAGCTGCGTTGGGTGCCACCCCGCTGTGACCATGCTTCATCCTCATCCTCCTCCACCTCCTCCTCATCCTCGTCCTCCTCGTCCTCCAGTAGTGGGCCCTGGCTGGCCACATTTGTACCTGGCCTCTGCTGTTGCCAAAAACCTCCCTCTGAGTCACTTCGAAGAGACTGGCCTGAAAGTGCTAAAAATGACCCCTCTTTCCTCCTCCTCCTCCTCCTGGGCCACCTCCTCTTCCATCATCGCCCTAAGTAGTTTTCTCAAGGAGACATAGAAGTGGTATTGTAACGCTGATAACGGCGTCATCGCCACTGGCCATGTTGGTGGAGTACTCGAAACAGCGCAACAGGGCACACAGGTCTCGCATGGAGGCCCAGTCATTGGTGGTGAAGTGGTGCTGTTCCGCAGTGCGACTGACCCGTGCGTGCTGCAGCTGAAACTCCACTATGGCCTGCTGCTGCTCGCACAGTCTGTCCAGCATGTGCAAGGTGGAGTTCCACCTGGTGGGCACGTCGCATATGAGGCGGTGAGCGGGAAGGCCGAAGTTACGCTGTAGCGCAGACAGGCGAGCAGCAGCAGGATGTGAACGCCGGAAGCGCGAACAGACGGCCCGCACTTTATGCAGCAGCTCTGACATGTCGGGGTAGTTGTGAATGAACTTCTGCACCACCAAATTCAGCACATGCGCCAAGCAAGGGATGTGCGTCAAACTGGCTAGTCCCAGAGCTGCAACGAGATTTCGCCCATTATCACACACCACCAGGCCGGGCTTGAGGCTCACCGGCAGCAACCACTCGTCGGTCTGTTGTTCTATACCCTGCCACAACTCCTGTGCGGTGTGGGGCCTGTCCCCCAAACATATGAGTTTCAGAATGGCCTGCTGACGTTTACCCCGGGCTGTGCTGAAGTTGGTGGTGAAGGTGTGTGGCTGACTAGATGAGCAGGTGGAAGAAGAGGAGGAGGAAGTCGAGTAGGAGGAGGTGGCAACAGGAGGCAAAGAATGTTGCCCTGCGATCCTTGGCGGCGGAAGGACGTGCGCCAAACAGCTCTCCGCCTGGGGCCCAGCTGCCACTACATTTACCCAGTGTGCAGTTAGGGAGATATAGCGTCCCTGGCCGTGCTTACTGGTCCACGTATCTGTGGTTAGGTGGACCTTGCCACAGATGGCGTTGCGCAGTGCACACTTGATTTTATCGGATACTTGGTTGTGCAGGGAAGGCACGGCTCTCTTGGAGAAGTAGTGCCGGCTGGGAACAACATACTGTGGGACAGCAAGCGACATGAGCTGTTTGAAGCTGTCTGTGTCCACCAGCCTAAATGACAGCATTTCATAGGCCAGTAGTTTAGAAATGCTGGCATTCAGGGCCAGGGATCGAGGGTGGCTAGGTGGGAATTTACGCTTTCTCTCAAATGTTTGTGAGATGGAGAGCTGAACTGCTGCCGTGTGACATGGTTGAGACGCTTGGTGACGGAGGTGGTGGTGGTGTTGGTGGTACATCCCCTGTTTGCTGGGCGGCAGGTGCCAACGTTCCTCCAGAGGCGGAGGAAGAGGCCGAGGCGGCAGCAGCAGAAGAGGCCGAGGCGGCAGCAGCAGAAGAGGCCGAGGCGGCAGCAGCAGAAGAGGTAGCAGGGGGAGCCTGAGCGACTTCCTTGGTTTTAAGGTGTTTACTCCACTGCAGTTCATGCTTTGCATGCAGGTGCCTGGTCATGCAGGTTGTGCTAAGGTTCAGAACGTTAATGCCTCGCTTCAGGCTCTGATGGCACAGCGTGCAAACCACTTGGGTCTTGTCGTCAGCACATTGTTTGAAGAAGTGCCATGCCAGGGAACTCCTTGAAGCTGCCTTTGGGGTGCTCGGTCCCAGATGGCGGCGGTCAGTAGCAGGCGGAGTCTCTTGGCGGCGGGTGTTCTGCTTTTGCCCACTGCTCCCTCTTTTGCTACGCTGTTGGCTCGGTCTCACCACTGCCTCTTCCTCCGAACTGTGAAAGTCAGTGGCACGACCTTCATTCCATGTGGGGTCTAGGACCTCATCGTCCCCTGCATCGTCTTCCACCCAGTCTTGATCCCTGACCTCCTGTTCAGTCTGCACACTGCAGAAAGACGCAGCAGTTGGCACCTGTGTTTCGTCATCATCAGAGACATGCTGAGGTGGTATTCCCATGTCCTCATCATCAGGAAACATAAGTGGTTGTGCGTCAGTGCATTCTATGTCTTTCACCGCTGGGGAAGGGCTAGGTGGATGCCCTTGGGAAACCCTGCCAGCGGAGTCTTCAAACAGCATAAGAGACTGCTGCATAACTTGAGGCTCAGACAGTTTCCCTGGTATGCATGGGGGTGATGTGACAGACTGATGGGGTTGGTTTTCAGGCGCCATCTGTGCGCTTTCTGCAGAAGACTGGGTGGGAGATAATGTGAACGTGCTGGATCCACTGTCGGCCACCCAATTGACTAATGCCTGTACCTGCTCAGGCCTTACCATCCTTAGAACGGCATTGGGCCCCACCATATATCGCTGTAAATTCTGGCGGCTACTGGGACCTGAGGTAGTTGGTACACTAGGACGTGTGGATGTGGCAGAACGGCCACGTCCTCTCCCAGCACCAGAGGGTCCACTAACACCACCACGACCATGTCCACGTCTGCGACCCTTACTAGATGTTTTCCTTATTGTTATCGTTCACCACAACAACAAAAATATTATTTGGCCCAATGTATTGTATTCAAATTCAGCTGAATATAAATTTGAGGCCTAGTATTTAGGCGCTGGGTGACCGGTATGGATTTACTGACAAAATTAGACTTGGAAATGCACAGTAGCGTGTGTGTGAAGTTATTCTGAATGACCCTATGTGCACCTTGAATATTATATACCCTTTTAGGGATAGATTTCAAATAGCTCTGATACAGCAGAAACCACTAAATTAGGAAATTGCTAAATTGGGAATTGTATTTCAACCCAGAACAAAAAATGTGCTTTGACGGACACTAAATAACTTGCCCAGCCAGAACAGTACAGCGGTAACGACAGATTTAGCGGGATATAAATTTGAGGCCTAGTATTTAGGCGCTGGGTGACCGGTATGGATTTACTGACAGAATTAGACTTGGAAATGCACAGTAGCGTGTGTGTGAAGTTATTCTGAATGACCCTATGTGCACCTTGAATATTATATACCCTTTTAGGGATAGATTTCAAATAGCTCTGATATAGCAGAAACCACTAAATTATGAAATTGTTAAATTGAGAATTGTATTTCAACCCAGAACAAAAAATGTGCTTTGACGGACACTAAATAACTTGCCCAGCCAGAACAGTACAGCGGTAACGACAGATTTAGCGGGATATAAATTTGAGGCATAGTATTTAGGCGCTGGGTGACCGGTATGGATTTACTGACAGAATTAGACTGGGATATGGCCAAAAAATAACCACACTATTGCTGGTTAAATGCACTTGGTGTGACAGCTTGACCAACCACACTACTGAGGGTTAAATGCACTTGGTGACGGGCGCAGCTTGCCCCTGATGTAGTATATGGCCAAAAAATGAACAGACTATTGCTGGTTAAATGCACTTGGTGTGACAGCTTGACCAACCACACTACTGAGGGTTAAATGCAGTTGGTGACGGGCGCAGCTTGCCCCTGATGTAGTATATGGCCAAAAAATAAACAGACTATTGCTGGTTAAATGCACTTGGTGTGACAGCTTCACCCTGATGTAGGCTTTAGCCAAAAAACAACCACACCATTGAGGGTTAAATGCACTTGGTGACAGACGCAGCTTGCCCCTGATGTAGTATATGGCCAAAAAATAAACAGACTATTGCTGGTTAAATGCACTTGGTGTGACAGCTTCACCCTGATGTAGGCTTTAGCCAAAAAACAACCACACCATTGAGGGTTAAATGCACTTGGTGACAGGCGCAGCTTGACCCTGATGTAGTATATGGCCAAAAAATAAACAGACTATTGCTGGTTAAATGCACTTGGTGTGACAGCTTCACCCTGATGTAGGCTTTAGCCAAAAAACAACCACACCATTGAGGGTTAAATGCACTTGGTCGCAGCTTGTGCTGGCGCACCACAAGACACAAAATGGCCGCCGATCACCCCAGAAAAATGTGACTGACAAACGGTCTGGGCAGCCTAAAAACAGTGAGCAATTGAGTATCAGCAGCTCAATGATCCACAGCTGCAGATCGATCAATTAATCAAGTCCTTTGGAGGAGTTAATCTGCCTAATCTCGCCCTACTGTCGCAGCCGCAACCTCTCCCTATGCTAATCAGAGCAGAGTGACGGGCGGCGCTATGTGACTCCAGCTTAAATAGAGGCTGGGTCACATGGTGCTCTGGCCAATCACAGCCATGCCAATAGTAGGCATGGCTGTGACGGCCTCTTGGGGCAAGTAGTATGACGCTTGTTGATTGGCTGCTTTGCAGCCTTTCAAAAAGCTCCAAGAAAGCGTCACAAAAGCGCCAAGAAAGCGACGAATACCGAACCCGAACCCGGACTTTTACTGAAAATGTCCGGGTTCGGGTCCGTGTCACGGACACCCCAAAATTCGGATACGAACCCGAACTATACAGTTCGAGTTCGCTCATCCCTACTGACTATCTTATAATAATACATAAAATCCATACATCTTGTCAGCTGTTCATTATACATACATGATTATTAATGATACATTAATTGTGCACATATGTGGCGGGATATAATGATGAATTAATACCTGGGGGAGTGATGTAGACCATGCATACTATCGCGCTGTTCAGCGTGTCTCATGGGTGCAAGTACGCATGTTCCGGTCACATATACCTCATCAGACAGCGTCCGAGCAGCACCACGCTTGTTCAGTGATGTCGCTCTTGAATGACGTAACCGGTGCATATCGCTAACTCCTGCCACGTCATGTGTACTGATGATAGAAGGAGGAAGCGCATGCGCACCCCCATCATTGATGCCTAAAGCTACCATAATGTAGAAGGGAGTATCTTTGTATAATTGTCTAGAAGGGGTCAAAGGAAAAGAGTCAGCAGAGACAAGGCGGTCTCTAAGATTCCTAGATCTGCGGTAAGCAAATATACGCGGAGTCTCAATTTTTGCTATGTCCCTCAGACAACTATGGAGCATGGGCCAATAACGACGTATGATGTTGTTGATTTTAGTGCTCTGTTTATTAAAAGTGGAAACAAAATGGATTCTCTTACACTTGGAATCTGTATACCTGGGTTGTAAAGTAGTATTTCTATCAAGGGCCAGAACCGGATTTTTTCGTTGCTGCATTAAAGATACTGGATAGCCTTTTTTGTGAAATGTAACCGCCATATCATCAAAAGTAGTATTCAAAGTAGTTTCGCCAGAGACAATGTGTTTAGCGCGTAAAAACTGACTATAAGGTAAGTACTTCACCATATTTATTGGGTGACAACTGTTGTAACTTAACAATATATTTTTATCGGTGGACTTAACATATAAATCAGTCTGCAATGAGCCCTCCACTAATTTCCCCATAGTGTCTAAGAATTGTTCATTACTAGAGGAATGAACAAGGGTGAATTTAACATCAGGGTAGATCTGATTAACAAAATGGTGAAAGGAATGTAACTCATCAAGAGAAACAAGCCATAGGATGAAGACGTCATCAATGTCTCTCCAAAACCTCGCTATATGGAGGAAGAGGTGGGACACATAGACGACATCCTTCTCCAAATGGCGCATATAGATGTTAGCATATATTGAGGCCATGAGGGTGCCGATCTGTGAGGGATGGCTGGAATCAGCAGAATGTAACTGTGTTTTTAGCACATTAGTACAAGATTTGGGGCCCCACTTTTGTCTAGAATTGGCCCTGTAGCCAGGGGTCACACCAGGAGAATAAAACACACTGAAGAATAGTGACTAGAGGCCTTAAGGTGAGCATACACATTTGTTTGCTTTCAGCCTACAGATATCTCTCTTATCTCCCTCCAGACTCAACCATACCCATGAAAATTTGGTTTGGCCCAACGTGTATACAGTGGCAGCACAGATAGCAGAGGGCCCCTGTGCAAAGAATGTGCCTGCTCCCCCCCCCCCCCTTCCGTCAGTGCTTTGTGGCAAGGGACAGGGGTGCACCTAGCTTTTCTGCTACTAATGGCAAAAATTGAAATGGCGTCCCTGTCATGAATTTTTTTATCCTAACCCCTCCCCTCCAGTCCTACTGTTAAAGACATACTTGGAAAGCATTACATACAGTGCTAAAAACATTCAGGTGAATACAGCACACCAGTGCACATACCTCTTACATCCAGTGACGTCTTCTCTGATGTAGATGTTCTATTTTTTCATCTTGGTCCATTCAGACCAAACCACCATGTTGATTTTTTTCAGCCATCTCTTGTCTCTGCAGAGTTTGACAAAACTAACTAAATAAAAATAACTGTGCCCAGGAAATAGTATTTCTGACACTAATAGTGCATACATAATATCCCCCAAAAATAATTGCACTAAATTGATACTGTGCCAGGGTATGCCGCACACTATTAGTGCTCCCCAATGTCCCACCAATAGACATCATTTTCAGTACACTTAGTATTAACCGTGCCCCAATAATAAATATGTCCCTATTGTTCCTCAAAAGTAATAATGCCCTCATAGTTCCCCGTAGTCCCCTAGTAGTAATAATTCTTCTTATAATGATTGCCCGTAGAAAAATGACCCCTGTAATGTGTGACAATACAAAAAACACCACCATCAGACCCCTATATCAGACCTCAAATCAGATCCTCAAATCAAGCCACCATATCAGATCCTCACACCCCCTTATCAGATCCTCTGATCTCCATATCAGATCTTCAGACCCCCATATCAGATCCTCAGGCCCCCATATCAGATGCTCAGGCCCCCTTATCAATGCTCAGACCCCCATAATCAGATGCTCAGACCCCCATCAGACCTCTTATGCAGTCCCCGCTCGCTGGTCTCCTCTGATCACCTGAATGCCTGCAGTATCATAGTGCACGGTGTATTTCCTTATACTGTTCACAGTCAGGACAGTGCAGTGCGGCCCAGAGGAGAATACGGAGGAGGGGTAAGTACAGGGCCAGGGATGCTCTGCTCTCTCTGCAACTGCCATACCTCTGCACTTGGATTGACAGTATTAATGTGATCACACATCCCTGGCCCTGTGAATTAAATTGCAGAGAGCATGACAGTTGCAGAGAGAGCCGAGCCTCTAGGAGTATCGACAACACCACTGTTTCTCCTAGAGGCTCATTGACATATATTAAAACATCATTTTTCTCAGTAATGTGGGCACATATGAACATGGGACCAACACAGATGCCTTCAGCTGCCAAACGCATATCCAACAGGTCAGCCAATTTCATGCTGACAGATGCCTTTTAAAGAAATAAAATGGTGCACAGGTTATATGGAAAAAAAAAAGTATTTTTTTCCCTTTTATCTTACTGCAACGTATTCATTTCTGGAATGTGCAGGACACATTTACATATAAAGTTTGCATTATTCAAGTTTTCATTTAAAATTTGCTGAGTTTTTTTCTCAGTTCACACGTTCAGCATTAGAATGTTGTTGTTTTTTTCATTAGGGTATGGATAAATGTTGCTGCAATAAAATCATACCTTCTCTTGCTTTAGCCACATAGATGCTGCAGAGAACATTAACCATGGTATCCCAGGGGTTAGATAGTCAGGATCAGAGTTGTCTCCATTCCCACCCCTTAGGGTGCTGGCACACAGTGCAGTTCTGGCATGCATTCAGGATGTAGATTTCAATTTAGCCAGTTTAGCAGCCTCATTAAACCCTGGTGTTCTGCATAGTGTAAATTATTTAATTCATTTCAGATTGCTACAATTAAAAACTGCATTCTGAATGCATGTCAAAACTGCACTGTGTGCCAGCACCCTAGAATGGTGTGCCAGTTCAGTAAAACAGCTGTTTGTGTGCTGGATATATCTGTGCATCATAACAACATGGCCCTGAGTGCTATCTTTCCACTGTGACATACAGTGCAGATTAGGAAGGGGTTAGAAAACACAACTAGCTAAAAAATTAATAAAAAAAAAGCATATGACTATATTGGCAGAAAAGTAAATTGGCCATAGCTTTCAGAAAGTTAAGATGCAAAAAAGTTGAAATTGCAGTCTGATGAAGGCATTACATTTAGAGATGAGCGAATCAAAGTTGACGAAGTGGAATTCGGTCAGAATTGCAGAAAAAATTTTGATTTGCACCAAATCCAAATTTCCTCACGATTTGTGGTAACTAGGGTTGAGCAGCCAATCAACAAGCGTTTAACTCTGTGCCCTTAAAATCCTTCACAGCCATGCCTATTAATGGCATGACTGTGATTGGCCATGCAGCATGTGACCCAGCCTCTATATAAGCTGGAGTCAGGTAGCGCTGCACGTCACTCTGCTGTTACTAGTGTAGGGAGAGGATGCTGCTGGTGATTTCAGGGAGAGAATAGGACAGAATCTGTGATCAGAACTCCAATATAACTCAGCAATCTACATACATTTAGTTGTGTGGGTGCAGGGCTCAATCTTTTTACCCTGCCCTGAGCCCATTGACAGAGAAAAATGACTTTTATCCGTCTATAAGTTAGGTGGGCGGCGGCGTCCATTTTGTGCAAGCTCCGCACCAGCACTGCATCTGTGCTTTTGTGACATTCAAATCCAAGCTTGAAATACTGCAATAATAATCTGGGTTTTAAAAACACCCTTTTTTTGGCAATATCCTAATTCTGGTGCCTTTTTCAGCATTTGTCAGTGTGCAATTTAAGCTAGAAATACAGCTATAATTTTCCGGGCTTAAAAAAAAAAACCTTTTTGGGCAACATACACAATTTTAAAGCCCTTGCTGCATCTGTAAGTGTGAAATTCAAGCGTTATATACTGCTGTCATATTCTGTTATTAAAAAAACACCTATTTTGAGCAAAAATCTTAATTTGCGGCCTTGTCTGCATCTGTACGTGTGAGATACACATTTTAGATACTGCTATGCTGTTCTGGTATGAAAAAAAAAACCATTTAGGGCAAAAATCTTAATTTTGCAGTCTTTGCTTCATCTGTCATTGTGATATACACCCTTTACATACTGCTGTGCTAGTCTGTTATGGAAAAAAATAAAAATAATTTGTGTAAAAATCTTAATTTGCAGCCTTGTCTGCATCTCTACGTGTGAGATACACACTTTAGATACTGCTTGGCTATTTTGGTATTAAAAAAAAACACCCATTTAAGGCAAAAATCTTAATTTGCAGCCTGCATCTGTCATTGTGATATACACCGTTTACATACTGTTGTGCTATTCTGGTATATAAAAATAAAAAATAAAATGCGCATATATCTTAATTTGAGGCCTTGTCGGCATCTGTACGTGTGAGATACAAGCTTTAGATACTGCTGTGCTATTCTGGTATTAAAAAAAAAAAAAAAAAACACCCATTTAGGGCAAAAATCTTAATTTTGCAGCCTTTGCTGCATATGTCATTGTGAAATACACCCATTAAATACTGCTGTACTATTCTGGTATTAAAAAACACCTATTTTGGGCAAAAATCTTGATTTGCGACCTTGTCTGCATCTGTACGTGTGAGATACATGCTTTAGTTACTGCTGTGCTATTCTGGTATAAAAATAAATAAAAAAAACACCCATTTAGGGCAAAAATCTTAATTTTGCAGCCTTTGCTGCATATGTCATTGTGAGATCAACTCTTTAGATACTGTTGTACTGTTGTTCTATTCTGCTATAAAAAAAAGCACCCATTTAGGGTAAAAAACATAATTTTGCAGCCTTTTCTGCATCTGTCATTGTGAGATGCACCCTTTACATACTGCTGTACTATTCTGGTATTAAAAAAACACAAATTTTGGGCAAAATTAATTCCCTCACTGGAGCGTGATCGCAAGATGCGCGAGTACAAGCGCACACTGGTAGACCCGCTGCTGGTGGCATTCCCACCTGACAGCGGAGGCACAGTGAAAGCACAAGGTGAATGCAGAAGAGGAGGAAGAGGTCGTCAACGCAGCTGGGGCACCACCAGCACCTCAGAAGTCAGGATTAGCATGGCGGAAATGTAGAAAAGCTTTGTCAACAACCAGCACCACTAGCTGATATGGAACGTCTTAGCAGGAGGCAGCATTTCAGCAACATGGTGGAGCAGTATGTGTGCACACGCCTACTCATACTATTTGGGCCTCCAAATTGGGCACATGGCCTGAGCTTGCCCTTTACGCCTTGGAGGTGCTAGCCTGCCCTGCAGCCAGTGTATTGTCTGAACATGTGTATAGCATGGCAGGGGGCGTTATCACAGACAAGCGCAGCCGCCTGTCCATAGCCAATGTGGACAAGCTCACGTTCATTAAAATAAACCAGTCATAGATCCCACAGGACTTGTCTGTATCTTGTGCAGAATTGACATGTCCTTAACCAGCCATTGTTATACTACAGCACAATTGCTCATTGTTGTATTTTGGATATTTTACACTCTTTTGGAGTGTACCCTAATAAAAATAAAAAAATTTAACCAAAAACCAGTGTTGGCTACCTCGTCTTCCTCCACCGCCGCTTCCACCAACACTGCTACGTCCACCGCCTCCTCAAACTCCTACTCAATATGGACCAACACCTCATAAATCAAGTTTATAATTTTACATTTTCTGGTGAAATTCACAAATTTTTTGGGTGTGATATATCCCTACTCTACCTAGCTGACAGGTAACATTTCACTAATTTGTCTGTTACATTTTCGGGTGAAATTCACAAATTTTTGGGTGTGATATACCACTCCTATACCTAGTAGAAAGATAAAAAAAAAATCACTAATTTGTCTGTTACATATTTGGTTGAAATTCACCAATATTTGTGTGTGTTATACCCTGCTCTACCTAGTATACAGGTAACATTTCACTAATTTGTCTCTTACATATTCGGGTGAAATTCAACAATTTTTGGGTGTGATATACCACTGCTATACCTAGTAGACAGGTAAAAAATTTCACTAATTTGTCTGTTACATTCTTGGATGACATTTGACCATTTATGCCATGATTAAATCCCTGCTCTGCATAGGTGATAGGGAGCTAAATTTCAAAAAAAATCGTCTGTTTACAAGGTGACATTTTACCAATTTTGCCGTATAGAAAACCCCTGTTCTGCATAGGTGACACCGAATAAAATTTCAAAAATTCTTCTTTAATTGATACGCGCCTTTCATTCAATGCTTAAACTTTAATAACTTGTCTCATATTTACGCTTCAATAATTTGTCCCACTTTTCTGCTCGATCATATTTAATTTAAAAAAAATTAACCTCCCTTGGATGTAGTCTCTCTTTCTCATGCTCCCTCTCCGGCGTGGAACCCTGATTCACTGATAACCGTGATCAACATGGTAGGCTCAGAAAAGAACATTAAAAGTTGAAAGAGAAGATCAGGGCCAGTGCAAGGATTTTTTGCCAACACAAGCAAAGCTACATTTTGTCGCCCCCCCCCCCCTCCCCATTCGCAGCTTACCTGGCTCAGGTCCCGTCTGCAGCAGCTGGCTTCTCCTCTGTGTGGTCCTGGTATCTTCTCTCTGCTTCAGACACCTAGATTTTAGAGGAGGATAATAAGTAAAAAGCTATTTTCCTTTACACCTCAGGTCAGACCAGAAATCAGACCCCCAATGGAGTCCAGGAGAAATGGGACTACTTAAAAGTGGCACTATTGAAGGCAACAGAAAATTGCATTAGGCTTGTCAGTAAAAGCAAAAAAAGGAAGAGACCACTGTGGTACTCAGCAGAAGTGGCCAAAATCATTAAAAACAAAATGATAGCATTTAGGAATTATAAAAAAAAAAAACGAGGATGACAGGCAAATTTATAAGATTAGGCAGAGAGAGGCCAAACAAGTTATAAGAGCTTCTTAAAGCACAGGCAGAAGAGAAATTAGCTCAGTCAGGGAAAAAAGGTGATAAGGCATTCTTCAGATACATAAATGAAAAAAGGAAACTAAAACAAGGAATTACCAAATTAAAACAAAAGAAGGAAGGTATATGGAAGAAGAAAAAGAACTAGCTGACTGCCTCAATGAATACTTCTGATTCAGTTTTTACAAAGGAAAATGAAGGAGAAGGACCTCAGTTAGGAAAGAAGACTAATGAATCTTTTGATGCATGTGTCTTTACAGAGGAATAGGTTCTAAGTCAACTGTCTAAAATTAATACAAATAAGTCACAGGGGCCTGATGGGATACACCCAAAGCTATTAAAAGAGCTCAGCGGTGAACTAGCAAAACCATTAACAGATTTATTTAACCAATCACTGGCAACAGGAGTCGTCCCAGAAGATTGGAAATTAGCAAATGTTGTGCCCATTCACAAGAAAGGTAGTAGGGAGGAATCGGGCAACTATAGGCCAGTAAGCCTGACATCAATAGTGGGGAAATTAATGGAAACCATACTTAAGGAGAGGATTGTGGAACATCTAAAATCCCATGGATTGAAAGATGAAAAACAGCATGGGTTTACTTCAGGGAGATCATGTCAAACTAATCTTATTGATTTTTTTGATTGGGTGACTAAAATAATAGATGGAGGAGGTGCAGTAGACATCGCTTATCTAGACTTTAGTAAGGCTTTTGATACTGTCCCACATAGAAGGCTTATCAATAAAGTGCAGTCTTTGGGCTTGGACTCCCATATTGTTGAATGGATTAGGCAGTGGCTGAGGGACAGGCAACAGAGGGTTGTAGTCAATGGAGTATATTCAGACCAAGGTCTTGTTACCAGTGGGGTACCTCAGGGATCTGTTCTGGGACCCATATTGTTTAATATCTTTATCAGCGAAATTGCAGAAGGCCTCAATGGTAAGGTGTGTCTTTTTGCTGATGACACAAAGATTTGTAACAGGGTTGATGTTCCTGGAGGGATACACCAAATGGAAAAGGACTTAGGAAAACTAGAGGAATGGTCAAAAATCTGGCAACTAAAATTTAATGTTGATAAGTGCAAGATAATGCACCTGGGACGTAAAAACCCAAGAGCAGAATATAAAATCAGTGATACAGTCCTAACCTCAGTATCTGAGGAAAGGGATTTAGGGATCATTATTTCAGAAGACTTAAAGGTAGGCAGACAATGTCATAGAGCAGCAGGAAATGCTAGCAGAATGCTTGGGTGTATAGGGAGAGGAATTACCAGTAGAAAGAGGGAGGTGCTCATGCCGCTCTACAGAGCACTAGTGAGACCTCATTTGGAGTATTGTGCTCAGTACTGGAGACCATATCTCCAGAAGGATATTGATACTTTGGAGAGAGTTCAGAGAAGAGCTACTAAACTGGTACATGGATTGCAGGATAAACTTACCAGGAAAGATTAAAGGACCTTAACATGTATAGCTTGGAAGAAAGACGAGACAGAGGGGATATGATAGAAACTTTTAAATACATAAAGGGAATCAACAAGGTAAAAGAGGAGAGAATATTTAAAAGAAGAAAAACTGCTACAAGAGGACATAGTTTTAAATTAGAGGGGCAAAGGTTTAAAAGTAATATCAGGAAGTATTACTTTACTGAGAGAGTAGTGGATGCATGGAATAGCCTTCCTGCAGAAGTGGTAGCTGCAAATACAGTGGAGGAGTTTAAGCATGCATGGGATAGGCATAAGGCCATCCTTCATATAAGATAGGGCCAGGGGCTATCCATAGTATTTAGTATATTGGGCAGACTAGATGGGCCAAATGGTTCCTATCTGCCGACACATTCTATGTTTCAATGTTAATCAGACCTCAGATCAGACCCCTAATGCTCAGATCAGACCCCATGTCAGAATCATCCCCCATTCATCAGCCCCCATGTCGACATTAGCCCCATGTTAGCCATCAGCCCCCATCCATCAGCCCCCATGTAAGCCATCATGCCCCCCATGTCAGCCATCAGCCCCCCATGTCACATTTCACCCCCTCCATGTCAAATCACCCCCTTATGTCACATCAGGCCTCCATGTCACATTTCTCCCCTCCATGTTACATTTCTCCCCCTTCGTTTCACATAATCCCCTCTGTCACATCACTCCCATGTCACATTTCTCCCCCTCCATGTCA